>NC_069502.1:702188210-702250710 GCF_027579735.1 Bombina bombina | reverse complement strand
TTTTTATTTTGTGGGGCAGAAAATTCTATGCTTAGACAGGAATAAAGAAGTATAGGGTTCTCTAAAAATGTATGTCATGCACATAGAATATTTACAGAAGAATTTCATAATCCACAAACACACAAGGTCACAAGGTGCAGGCAAAGATCCCAAAATTACCAAAATCCTTAAAACCCCTCCCACTTTACTGGAAACTAGTCTTTTCTTTGCCTTCGTAGGAGGAAGGTGAAGAAGAGAGGTGCTCCAGGTGTTTGTGAGAATGGTGCTCAGACTGATTTGAGGCCCAGTTTCCCCTCAGAGAGCTACTGGATGTCTTTGGAGCATGGGTAGTGGCACAAGGACACCTTATGGGAGTTAGTCACAGGCCTGTCACATGTGTTGCAGGGACTGGTACCTAACCTCCTCCTATTTTTTCTACATTATACTCTGCTGTCACGTGTACAGTACTGGATTGGCTATCTACTGGAAGCAATTTCTGCTTATGGTAAGTCCAGTAGTATGGGTGCCTTTCAGGTAAGTATGGGGATTGTAATAAAAAAAAGTCTGTTGGCCCCTGTTTAGCCTGTAGGCTATTACTAAGTACTCACTTTTGGGTATATCATATCTGCATATATATATATATATATATATATATATATATATATATATATATATATATATATATATCAGTATAGCACTCTGTGATAACCTTCTTTTAGCCTGTGTTAACGGAAAAACATTCCTCCAGAAACTGAATGTCGATCCAATAGGTGCCCAGGAAAGCAAAACTCTTTAATAGTTAAAGCATAACATCAGAGTCATAGGGGTCGAATGGCCCCTGATCCCCCTGTTTTGGCGCAAGCCTTTGGGCTAGTTAACTGGTCCGCCTCATCTGAGCGGCGGACAGCAATCAACCCGATCAAATACGATCGGGTTGATTGACACACCCTGCTAGCGGCCAATTGGCCGCGTATCTGCAGGGGGCAGCATTGCACAAGCAGTTCACCAGAACTGCTTGTGCAATGTTAAATGCCGACAGCGTATGTCCGCCTGCCATTTGGCAAATCGTCCCCATAGCCTGGGGTCCCTTATATAAGGCATTTTCAGGTTTGGGTATATAGGTACCTTATTTCCCTCTTCTTCTTGAGGTGCGTTAAGTATTTGTTTTTTTGTGTGCTTATTTTTTATTATTATGCGTTAGCTTTGTACGATGGCTTTCTGGTTAGCACACAGCGGCTTATGAGCATGTAGGCTTTTGTTTTGTGCCTGTACTTAGTGTGTGTTGGCTTATGCAAACTTCAGATTTTTTGTCCTTTTATTCCTTATGCTTGTTATGTGCGTACCCATAGGTACGCTGTTTGAAGTTTTTGTGTCAGGTTTGTTAGCAAACTTCGTTTCTCATATGCTTAGTCTCTGTGTGCATCTGATGTTCAGTCTATTGTCAGGTTAGCGCTCACCAGATACTTTAATGCTCCTGAAGTCTGCTCAAGTCTCTAGTGAAGGGGTAAGATTTCATTACTTCCAAGAGCTGCTTCATTTGGGCGTAAGGTTGTTTTATTCACCCTACCTATTACTGCTATATTTAAATCATTGTCTGCTATTTGATTTTCTCATTGCCTGTCTGTTATTTCCTTTTCATTATGGAGCATACTGATTTAGTCCCCTCTTTGGTTATTACTACTACCCCATAAAGTAGATCATCTGAACACTTTTCTACTAATACATATATGATATCCCCCCTGCTCAGCTTTTAATATCATGTACGAATCATCTTATGCATTCTAATCAGTCTCTATCTTAAGGGTATCTGTACTCCCTTTGTTTATTCTACACAGGAGATTTCTTCAGATTTTGCTCCATGAGTTTGAACGTTCTACTATATCTGAGATGTTGACAGCCATGCCCCCTCCAAGTAAGTGTAAGAAGGTGGTTTCTGATAATCTGATAATCCCTCTACTATATTATCTATTTTGTCTAAATTAAGTCTGTTAAGCTGAATGCTCAGGCCCTGGTGCTTCTGATTTATCCCCCAAGGGTGAAATGTTTTCAAATGATCAAGTATCAGTCTCTGATCAGGAAACTGAATCTTCCCCTTTTTGTTTAAGCTTGAACAGCTTTGTTCTCTTTTAAGAGAAGTGTTTATGCACCTTAAGGCTTCAGGATTCTAAAGTTCCTGAGGATAAGTTCATTAAATAGCTGGATTTAATATCTTAGTCCTCTATTTAGTCACTTGAGTTATTTCTAGTTGCTTATGCTATCTCTGAGATTTTTCTAAACAATGGTCTATGTCGGGTATCCCTTTTACTCCTGCTAAAAGATTTAAAAGGATATTTCCTATTCCAACTACTAATTTAGAGCTTTGGGAAATTATTCCTAAAGTAGATGGGTCTATTTCTACTTTGACTAAACATACTACTATTGTTCTGGAAGATAGTACCTCTCTTAGAGACCCCATGGACTGGAAAAAGGAATATAATAGAAAGGCTTTTTTGCAAGCAGTTTTTCTTTTTAGACCAGCAATTACTATTGCTTGCGTTGCAGCAGCTTCTTCCCTTTGGTGTAAGGGTTTATCTGGGAAACTTTCTTAGAATTCCGATTGTGAAGAGTTTTCTAATCAATCAAAGCTTTTAGAAATAGCTAATGCTTTCAAATTGTGATGCTGTTGTTGATGTTTTTCAGTTCAGTGCTAAGAATATGGCACTGGCAGTTTTGACTAGGAGGGCCTTATGGTTAAAATCATGGTCTGAGAACATGGTTTCTAAATCTAGAGTTCGGTCTCTTCCTTTTATCGGAAAGGTATTATTTGGGTCTGGTTTGGATGACATTATTTTTACAGTGACTGGGGAAAAGGTGCCTCAGATGTAATGCCATTTGCTCAGTTGCACATGAGGCCTCTGCAGTTTTGTATGCTTCATCAGTGAAGCAGGGCTCAAAAGATTATTTTGGATGCCAAAACAAGATAATCCTTTTCCTGGTGTATCAATCATCAGTTCTTTGTTCTGGGGGCCTAATTTGTCTGCCCAAACTGAACTGTGATCTTGACAGATGCTAGTCTTGCAGGTTAAGGTGCATTTTGTAGGTCCCACGGAGTGTTCAGGGACTTCAGAAGGTGAGTTTGCCCATAAATATTTTGGAAATTTTCAGGGCACTTCATGTTTGGCCTCTCTTGAAGAAAGAGACTTATCTGCATTTCCAATCAGACAATGTCACAGCTGTGGCTTACAGCAATAATCAGGTGTGAAATTACAGTTTATTCTACACAGGGGATTTCTTCAGATTTTGCTCCATGAGTTTGAACGTTCTACTATATCTGAGATGTTGGCAGCCATGCCCCCTCCAAGTAAGTGTAAGAAGGTGGTTTCTGATAATCTGATAATCCCTCTACTATCTTATCTATTTTGTCTAAATCAAGTCTTTTAAGCTGAATGCTCAGGCCCTGGTGCTTCTGATTTATCCCCCAAGGGTGAAATGTTTTCAAATGATCAAGTATCAGTCTCTGATCAGGAAACTGAATCTTCCCCTTTTTCATTTAAGCTTGAACACCTTTGTTCTCTTTTAAGAGAAGTGTTTATGCACCTTAGGGCTTCAGGATTCTAAAGTTCCTGAGGATAAGTTCATTAAATAGCTGGATTTAATATCTAAGTCCTCTATTTAGTCACTTGAGTTATTTCCAGTTGCTTATGCTATCTCTGAGATTTTTCTAAAGAATGGTCTATGTCGGGTATCCTTTTTACTCCTGCTAAAAGATTTAAAAGGATATTTCCTATTCCCACTACTAATTTAGAGCTTTGGGAAATTATTCCTAAAGTAGATGGGTCTATTTCTACTTTGACTAAACATACTACTATTGTTCTGGAAGATAGTACCTCTCTTAGAGACCCCATGGACTGGAAAATAGAATATTTTCATAGAAAGGCTTTTTTGCAAGCAGTTTTTCTTTTTAGACCAGCAATTACTATTGCTTGTGTTGCAGCAGCTTCTTCCCTTTGGTGTAAGGGTTTATCTGTGAAACTTTCTTAGAATTCCGATTGTGAAGAGTTTTCTAATCAATCAAAGCTTTTAGAAATAGCTAATGCTTTCAAAATGTGATGTTGTTGTTGATGTTTTTCAGTTCAGTGCTAAGAATATGGCACTGGCAGTTTTGACTAGGAGGGCCTTATGGTTAAAATCATGGTCTGAGAACATGGTTTCTAAATCTAGACTTCTGTCTCTTCCTTTTATCGGAAAGGTATTATTTTGGTCTGGTTTGGATGACATTATTTTTACAGTGACTGGGGAAAAGGTGCCTTAGATGTAATGCCATTTGCTCGGTTTCCCATGAGGCCTCTGCAGTTTTGTATGCTTCATCAGTGAAGCAGGGCTCAAAAGATTATTTTGGATGCCAAAACAAGACAATCCTTTTCCTGGTGTATCAATCATCAGTTCTTTGTTCTGGGGGCCTAATGTGTCTGCCCAAACTGAACTGTGATCTTGACAGATGCTAGTCTTGCAGGTTAAGGTGCAGTTTGTAGGTCCCACAGAGTGTTCAGGGACTTCAGAAGGTGAGTTTGCCCATAAATATTTTGGAAATTTTCAGGGCCCTTCATGTTTGGCCTCTCTTGAAGAAAGAGACTTATCTGCATTTCCAGTCAGACAATGTCACAGCTGTGGCTTGCAGCAATCATTAGGTGTGAACTCACAGTTCCCCGTTGATGAGGGAGTTTTCCCAAATTCTGACTTGGGCAGAAAGTAATTCCTGTATAATTTTTGCAGCTCATATTCCAGAGATGTATAATTTGGAAGCAGATTTTCTCAACTAGTCAATCCCTTCACATAGGGGAATGGTCTCTTCTTCTAGAATTCTTCAGTCAGATTGTAGACTTATGGAGTTTTCCATAAGTGGATTTGATGACTTCTCATTTTAGCAAAGAACTCCCCCGATGTTTTGCGAGATTCAGGGATCCTCAGGTGGAGGATGCTCTAGTAGCTCATTGGTTGTTTTGTCTGGCTTACTTTTTTCCGCCTCTTGTATTTTTACCTTTTGTAATAGCCAGGATCAAGCAGGAGGTATCATCAGTAATGCTGATTGGTCTAGCTTGGCTTTGCAGGTCTTGGTTTGCAGATCTGGTGCAGATGTCCAGTTGTCCTTTGTGGCTTCTTCTCTGTGTTATGACATTCTGTCTCAAGGTATGTTTTTTTTTACAGGTTTTTAAATCTCTAAACTTGATGGCTAGTAGATTGAACTCTTTAAGACAGGAGGTTTTTTTCTGATTCTGTCATTTTGATTCAGGCCTTTAAACCTGTGTCAAGGAAGATTTATCACAAGGTTTTTTTTTTTTGGGTAAGTCCTTCTGGCAGCTGTTTCTGGGCATTTAATATTATTGTATATACATTTATTGCATGACAACCTAAAAGAAAGCAAATTATCCAATGTATTTGGAATAGTATAAGTTTTGTCTCGCCCATATTACTTTCACCACATTTATGAAAAAATATATAATTTATGCTTACCTGATAAATTCATTTATTTCATGAATTGTGAGAGTCCATGAGCCTCCGGCCAATTTGTTTCCTGTTGTGAGTGTTTTTTTCTGGCAGGCAGTTTGTTCATTTTTATTGCTCTTATTTTGTTTTCCTACCTTCTTCTTTTCTAGCTTAGCTATTTGTCAGACTAGTATCCAGTAAGGTGGGAGGGGTTTTAAGGGCTCTGGGAATTTTGAGATTTTAGAGGCCAGGAGTATTATACCAAGGAGTAATGGATGGTGGACCACCATAAAATAAATGAATGTATCAGGTAAGCATAAATTATATATTTATTTCTCACCTCAAGAACATTTATTAAAAAAAAAAACAAGTAAAAAAAGTTATTTCTTTACTCTTATGCCCATATATAGTCACATACAGTAAACATAGTATTTTCTCAAAGCATGTTGTGATAGGGCCCCATTCAAGATCTGATCTCCTGTCTATCCAACTAACAACCTGAAGACAACCTAAAACCTGCCCAGGAATACCCTGACACAACCTCGAAATGTATTAAGAAATTCCCAATTAATTCATATTTTAACCAAAGGGTATTTTTTATCAAAGCCACATGAAACAGAATTAAACTTTCATGCTTCAGATAGAGCATGCAGTTTTAACCCCTTGTTCGAAATGGACATAGGTACTACGTTATACAGTACTTTGCCCAGTTTACTGTGTTGGTGTAGTACCTACGTCCAGCAACACGGTGGTGCATGATGCGGCCCACTGTCAGCATTGACTTTTGCTCGCTTACCATATGAAACCAGATCACCAATACAGACAGTGACACATACAGTATCATTGTCTGTATCAGTGCAGTAATGGCTGCATAGGATACTTTCAGAGCAGCTGCCAGTACCTAACATGGTGGTGAAAAGTAGCAGGTAGGAGGTTTACAGAGCTGTTTGGAAGGGATAAGGGAGGTGGGAGGGTGAGGAGGGATCCCTAAACTACATCAAATATATGTATATGTATATGTATTTTATATATATATATATATACATACATATATATATATATAAAAATACATTTAAAATTAGGGGGAGATAAAAGGCGAGTTTAAAATCCTCCACCACGCACAAAATATAGAAAAAATAACTCATTGTGTAGTTCATTAACAAATCTAGACAGGCCCAGAGGCTTGTTTTCCCACAGAAAACCTCTGAATTACATTGTTTCCAATGCAGCAAAGGATTCTGGGTAAGATATGCAAATTAAGTACACAATGACACACCTTTTTACTTCAGTCTGCTTTTCAGCAGGTTCCCTTTACGCCAAAGTATCGCTGTTCACACAGCTTATAAACTTAGCTAGGGTTAGTGCAGTGATTCATAACCATCCCAGTCACGCACTCACTTACAAGTCTCAGGTATTGGAAAGGACCTTGACGTGGTGCCTGAGCTTGTCCCATTTGGCCAGATGCGGTGACTAACCTTTCCATTTTTGCTTTTAAATCTTAGCTGAGATCTTGTAAGTGAGTGCTGGGTTTTCTCTGTGTGTTGTGTTAATTTGTTTTGTAATTTTCCCTATGGTTCTTGCACCCAGACCTGTCTGAGGTTAACTGCTTGTGCTCTGGGGACAGCACAGCTTCCTGTGAGTGCCGGTGGCACCCAGGGCTGAGCATGTTGCAGGGTCATGGGATGTGTATCCGGTCCGGTATGAGAGTGCAGTTCCCTTCCGTGTTTTTTATATGTCTAGGGTGGTTACATATTCCTGTGCACCCTTCCCTTGTTTTCAGTTTGTTTGGATTTGAAAGCTTGCATTGTGTGGCTGTTTTAGGGTCTCAGGTATTGGAAAGGACCTTGACGTGGTGCCTGAGCTTGTCCCATTTGGCCAGATGCGGTGACTAACCTTTCCATTTTTGCTTTTAAATCTTAGCTGAGATCTTGTAAGTGAGTGCTGGGTTTTCTCTGTGTGTTGTGTTAATTTGTTTTGTAATTTTCCCTATGGTTCTTGCACCCAGACCTGTCTGGGGTTAACTGCTTGTGGCTCTGGGGACAGCACAGCTTCCTGTGAGTGCCAGTGGCACCCAGGGCTGAGCATGTTGCAGGGTCATGGGATGTGTACCCGGTCCGGTATGAGAGTGCAGTTCCCTTCCGTGTTTTGTATATATATATATATATATATATATATATATATATATATATATATATATGGTCTTAGTTGAATCAGAGGATACCAATAAACAAATTTTAAGATTTTGTTTTCTACAGTTAAAAAGCTACAACTTTTTGTAGAATATATATATATATATCTATAAAACACGGAAGGGAACTGCACTCTCATACCGGACCGGGTACACATCCCATGACCCTGCAACATGCTCAGCCCTGGGTGCCACTGGCACTCACAGAAAGCTGTGCTGTCCCCAGAGCCACAAGCAGTTAACCCCAGACAGGTCTGGGTGCAAGAACCATAGGGAAAATTACAAAACAAATTAATACAACACACAGAGAAAACCCAGCACTCACTTACAAGCTCTCAGCTAAGATTTAAAAGCAAAAATGGAAAGGTTAGTCACCGCATCTGGCCAAATGGGACAAGCTCAGGCACCACGTCAAGGTCCTTTCCAATACCTGAGACCCTAAAACAGCCACACAATGCAAGCTTTCAAATCCAAACAAACTGAATACAAGGGAAGGGTGCACAGGAATATGTAACCACCCTAGACATATACAAAACACGGAAGGGAACTGCACTCTCATACCGGACCGGGTACACATCCCATGACCCTGCAACATGCTCAGCCCTGGGTGCCACTGGCACTCACAGAAAGCTGTGCTGTCCCCAGAGCCACAAGCAGTTAACCCCAGACAGGTCTGGGTGCAAGAACCATAGGGAAAATTACAAAACAAATTAATACAACACACAGAGAAAACCCAGCACTCACTTACAAGCTCTCAGCTAAGATTTAAAAGCAAAAATGGAAAGGTTAGTCACCGCATCTGGCCAAATGGGACAAGCTCAGGCACCACGTCAAGGTCCTTTCCAATACCTGAGACCCTAAAACAGCCACACAATGCAAGCTTTCAAATCCAAACAAACTGATAACAAGGGAAGGGTGCACAGGAATATGTAACCACCCTAGACATATACAAAACACGGAAGGGAACTGCACTCTCATACCGGACCGGGTACACATCCCATGACCCTGCAACATGCTCAGCCCTGGGTGCCACTGGCACTCACAGAAAGCTGTGCTGTCCCCAGAGCCACAAGCAGTTAACCCCAGACAGGTCTGGGTGCAAGAACCATAGGGAAAATTACAAAACAAATTAATACAACACACAGAGAAAACCCAGCACTCACTTACAAGCTCTCAGCTAAGATTTAAAAGCAAAAATGGAAAGGTTAGTCACCGCATCTGGCCAAATGGGACAAGCTCAGGCACCACGTCAAGGTCCTTTCCAATACCTGAGACCCTAAAACAGCCACACAATGCAAGCTTTCAAATCCAAACAAACTGAAAACAAGGGAAGGGTGCACAGGAATATGTAACCACCCTAGACATATACAAAACACGGAAGGGAACTGCACTCTCATACCGGACCGGGTACACATCCCATGACCCTGCAACATGCTCAGCCCTGGGTGCCACTGGCACTCACAGAAAGCTGTGCTGTCCCCAGAGCCACAAGCAGTTAACCCCAGACAGGTCTGGGTGCAAGAACCATAGGGAAAATTACAAAACAAATTAATACAACACACAGAGAAAACCCAGCACTCACTTACAAGCTCTCAGCTAAGATTTAAAAGCAAAAATGGAAAGGTTAGTCACCGCATCTGGCCAAATGGGACAAGCTCAGGCACCACGTCAAGGTCCTTTCCAATACCTGAGACGCTAAAACAGCCACACAATGCAAGCTTTCAAATCCAAACAAACTGAAAACAAGGGAAGGGTGCACAGGAATATGTAACCACCCTAGACATATACAAAACACGGAAGGGAACTGCACTCTCATACCGGACCGGGTACACATCCCATGACCCTGCAACATGCTCAGCCCTGGGTGCCACTGGCACTCACAGAAAGCTGTGCTGTCCCCAGAGCCACAAGCAGTTAACCCCAGACAGGTCTGGGTGCAAGAACCATAGGGAAAATTACAAAACAAATTAATACAACACACAGAGAAAACCCAGCACTCACTTACAAGCTCTCAGCTAAGATTTAAAAGCAAAAATGGAAAGGTTAGTCACCGCATCTGGCCAAATGGGACAAGCTCAGGCACCACGTCAAGGTCCTTTCCAATACCTGAGACCCTAAAACAGCCACACAATGCAAGCTTTCAAATCCAAACAAACTGAAAACAAGGGAAGGGTGCACAGGAATATGTAACCACCCTAGACATATACAAAACACGGAAGGGAACTGCACTCTCATACCGGACCGGGTACACATCCCATGACCCTGCAACATGCTCAGCCCTGGGTGCCACTGGCACTCACAGGAAGCTGTGCTGTCCCCAGAGCCACAAGCAGTTAACCCCAGACAGGTCTGGGTGCAAGAACCATAGGGAAAATTACAAAACAAATTAATACAACACACAGAGAAAACCCAGCTTTTAAATCTTAGCTGAGAGCTTGTAAGTGAGTGCTGGGTTTTCTCTGTTGCAGGGTCATGGGATGTGTACCCGGTCCGGTATGAGAGTGCAGTTCCCTTCCGTGTTTTGTATATGTCTAGGGTGGTTACATATTCCTGTTACATATTCCTGTGCACCCTTCCCTTGTTTTCAGTTTGTTTGGATTTGAAAGCTTGCATTGTGTGGCTGTTTTAGGGTCTCAGGTATTGGAAAGGACCTTGACGTGGTGCCTGAGCTTGTCCCATTTGGCCAGATGCGGTGACTAACCTTTCCATTTTTGCTTTTAAATCTTAGCTGAGAGCTTGTAAGTGAGTGCTGGGTTTTCTCTGTGTGTTATATATATCTATCTATATATATATATATATATATATATATATATATATATATATATATATATATATATATATATCTATATATATATATATATATATATATATATATTATTTTTTTATTTATTTATATACTTTTGTACTTGTAACTGGTAATTTTACAGTCATTTCTTAATTGTAGTTAAAACTATCATCCACTGAAAGTTTCTTTTATGCCAATTGTGTGTATATATATATATATTTATGGGGTTGCTTTTTTTATAGTGTGGTTTCGCTATCAGCGGCAAGACTGCGCTATTTTAGGAAGCAAGCAGGAGGAAGGGAGGGTGTAATGATGCGCTATAATAAACAGACAATCCCTTAACGACCAGCGATGTACAGGGTATGTTGAGGTCGTTAAGGAGATATATATATATGTATGGGTTAAGTCAGATATTGGGTAATCCTAGGATAACCCGGGTAAAACAAACATTACCCAAGGGGCTGTTGGTTAAGCCCAATTTATGATCATAAAGTCATCGCATCAAACATATATACGATGCACTGTAATTCCCCCATCTTCACTATCTTTTTTGCTTCTTCCTGGGGGGTTCAAGGGGGGCTTTGCCCCCTGTTTAAACCTCATTCCCCAAGGTTTACTTGGGGTGGATGCCAGAGGATCGGCGGATCGCCTTCATTAATCCCCCCAGGCGGAGGCAAAAAGTAGTGTAGATGGGGGAATTACATTACATCAGGCTTTACCCACGGCTGCTTGGGTAATGTCCGTTTTACCCAGGTAATCCTAGGATTACCCGGGTAAAATGGACATTATGAGAAAAGGAGGGAGAAGTAGAGCGCAAAAGTCAGGGATACCAAACTCCTAACAAAAGAATAGATCCTTCGTTCTATTCAGAAATTGAATGTGCAAAAGGGAGTAAGTTAGGGTGCTAGGAAAGCTAAAGGTATAACACAATGATATAGTGGTGTAAAAAATAAACTGATCTATGACCATCATATTTATATGAGCATAGACTGATAATTAAATACAATTTATTAAAATGCAATATAAATCAGAGAACATCAGAAAATATGAAAATGAATAAGTCCAAAGCTAAAAATTATTAAAACACAGGGACGTCTCCCTAATAAAAGAACACAATCCCCTCTTTCTCTTTCTATAGCCTTATTGGTACTCTTAATTTTATAACCTCTGGAATTGAATCTATCCGCCTGAATTTCGGCCTGTTGTTTAAAGTCGATCAGCCTTGAGCAGTTTTTTCGTATACGAAGATATTGGCCTATAGAGATATTATCTTTCCAAATGTCTAAATGACAACTATTGGCATGAATATAATTATTACAGTCAACTTTTTTGAAATGAGTATTAGCTTCCAACTGATTGTCTACTGTCATTATGTCTAAATCTAGAAAAATGGCAGAAGTCCTACTGTAGTTGTAGGTGAAATTTAGGCCACAGTTGTTTTTGTTCATTTCCTCAAACATCACAATCAGATCATGTTCTGGGCCTTTTCAGACTAATAGTAAATCGTCTATGTACCTCTTATAGAGTACAAGGTTTGCACCATAGCTGCCATTGCCGAAGAAACTTCGGGGTGAACTCGCGGTTGATCTGCAAACCCATAGCCGACATACAGCAACAACTCTGTCAAGGCTCAAAAGTGCAAGGCATCAAATACTCTTCTCTTTTTTATACTCTGCACTATCTTATTCAGGATCACAAGTAACTGTATCGCAGAACTTTTTCACAAGCCACATGTTTGCTCTAGAGTGATACTCTGCCTATTTTGTAACAAGATTGCTTTGCTATTCACACGGATTAACAAACTTTTAAACTGACACTACTGTGGAGATCTGCTGTCACAATTATTTGTTCTTAGACATTGCCAGCTGTTTGTATCAGCTTGATTTGTTAATGTCATTGTATACATTCTGTAATTATATGTATCTGTTTGCTATTGCATACTAGCACAGCACCGCTTGTTCTTTTTATTTTAGAAGCGATTTTAGATTTCATGCTTAGTACATTTTTGTATCTTAGAGATTGTGTTCTTTTATTAAGGAGACGTCCCTGTGTTTTAATAATTTTTAGCTTTGGACTTATTCATTTTCATATTTTCTGATGTTCTCTGATTTATATTGCATTTAAATAAATTGTTTCTAATTATCAGTCTATGCTCATATAAATATCCTTTTGGTTAACACTTCATACATCAGTTTATTTTTTACACCACTATATCATTGCGTTATACCTTTAGCTTTCCTTGCGCCCTAACTCACTCCCTTTTGCACATAAAATGGACATTACCCAAGCGGCTGTGGGTAAAGCCTGATGTAATGTAATTCCCCATCTGACTTTACCTGTAACATATACAGGGAGTGCAGAATTATTAGGCAAATGAGTATTTTGACCACATCATCCTCTTTATGCATGTTGTCTTACTCCAAGCTGTATAGGCTCGAAAGCCTACTACCAATTAAGCATATTAGGTGATGTGCATCTCTGTAATGAGAAGGGGTGTGGTCTAATGACATCAACACCCTATATCAGGTGTGCATAATTATTAGGCAACTTCCTTTCCTTTGGCAAAATGGGTCAAAAGAAAGACTTGACAGGCTCAGAAAAGTCAAAAATAGTGAGATATCTTGCAGAGGGATGCAGCACTCTTAAAATTACAAAGCTTCTGAAGCGTGATCATCGAACAATCAAGCGTTTCATTCAAAATAGTCAACAGGGTCGCAAGAAGCGTGTGGAAAAACCAAGGCGCAAAATAACTGCCCATGAACTGAGAAAAGTCAAGCGTGCAGCTGCCAAGATGCCACTTGCCACCAGTTTGGCCATATTTCAGAGCTGCAACATCACTGGAGTGCCCAAAAGCACAAGGTGTGCAATACTCAGAGACATGGCCAAGGTAAGAAAGGCTGAAAGACGACCACCACTGAACAAGACACACAAGCTGAAACGTCAAGACTGGGCCAAGAAATATCTCAAGACTGATTTTTCTAAGGCTTTATGGACTGATGAAATGAGAGTGAGTCTTGATGGGCCAGATGGATGGGCCCGTGGCTGGATTGGTAAAGGGCAGAGAGCTCCAGTCCGACTCAGACGCCAGCAAGGTGGAGGTGGAGTACAGGTTTGGGCTGGTATCATCAAAGATGAGCTTGTGGGGCCTTTTCGGGTTGAGGATGGAGTCAAGCTCAACTCCCAGTCCTACTGCCAGTTTCTGGAAGACACCTTCTTCAAGCAGTGGTACAGGAAGAAGTCTGCATCCTTCAAGAAAAACATGATTTTCATGCAGGACAATGCTCCATCACACGCGTCCAAGTACTCCACAGCGTGGCTGGCAAGAAAGGGTATAAAAGAAGAAAATCTAATGACATGGCCTCCTTGTTCACCTGATCTGAACCCCATTGAGAACCTGTGGTCCATCATCAAATGTGAGATTTACAAGGAGGGAAAACAGTACACCTCTCTGAACAGTGTCTGGGAGGCTGTGGTTGCTGCTGCACGCAATGTTGATGGTGAACAGATCAAAACACTGACAGAATCCATGGATGGCAGGCTTTTGAGTGTCCTTGCAAAGAAAGGTGGCTATATTGGTCACTGATTTGTTTTTGTTTGTTTTTTGAATGTCAGAAATGTATATTTGTGAATGTTGAGATGTTATATTGGTTTCACTGGTAAAAATAAATAATTGAAATGGGTATATATTTGTTTTTTGTTAAGTTGCCTAATAATTATGCACAGTAATAGTCAAACAGAGCAGAGAGAGAAGGGCGCCTCCTAGTGTAGCCAATTTTTATAAAGAGAATAATGCAAAAGTAAGCATACTCACAATGTGTGAAGGCAGAGATAATGCCTAGGTGAACGGTCTGGGAACTTCACAGTGTCCCAGCTGACTGTGCACTATGCTGAGGGCTGCTCCTCCCAAACGCAGAAAGTATATCTGTAATCTGGAAATCAAGAGAGAAAACAAGAGGGCGACCCCTAGTGCAGATCAATATTGAACCAGTAATGAATATCTGCTACTGCTTGCGAATGGATACTCACAGAAAGTATTGCACCCTATAGTGCAAATGTAGCATACTAGGAATATTATGGTGTCCTAGTGCACATATCCACCCAAAAAGCACTGTCGTGATGTGAGGTGAACTTCAAGTATATCAGGATGATGAAAAAGCAGAGAACTCCAGTATCGATATAAAGATGTTTAATTAAAAAATACACAGATCTACAATGACATCTGTAGTAAAATTGCAACGCGTTTCTAAGCGCTAACCACGCTTTTTCCTCAGGCACACACAGATATCCCCCTAAAATAGCTATAACTAAAAACAAACTAAAAACTACTTCCAAAAATATTCAGATTTGATATTAATGAGTTTTTTGGGTTAATTGAGAACATGGTTGTTGTTCAATAATAAAATGAATCCTCAAAAATACAACTTGCCTAATAATTCTGCACTCCCTGTATACTGTATATATACACACACAAACACACACAACGGCAAAGTATTGTAGTGTTAGGACTGGTCAACATTGGGATACTTTGTAAGTTGGTGACTGGCTAAGCAGAATATCACCATATTGTAAGACTAATTTTAATAAAAAAGCAAAGGCGAGTTTTTGTAGGTAAATGTTGCAGTATTTAATTTTTTTTTGTTTATTTGCAAGTGGATGTGCTCCAATACCTCTTGTTTTGTGTAGCTATTTTGTCTCATTGGCAGCCCTCCTAGAGTTTTACTTAAACTCTTTTTGTGGGGTGTGCTAAACCAAACTTTATGAATTAGTATTTTAAAAAAGGGAGACTGACCATATCTGACTGGTTAAAGCACCCCATCCAAGCGCAGGTGTACTCATGACAGTGTAATGGAGTTGTATATAAAGCCAGGGAGTTTAATTCTATTATAAAGAGAAAAAAGCAGGTATGATTCAACCCATAAAGTCAAATTATTATATTGTTAGGACCAGTCAAAAATGAGGCCCCGGTCGAGATGCCTATGAGAGGAGGGGCCAGTGACCTCACTCTAGGCGTAGGGGCGTGGCGGAGTGAGCCATTGCTCACTTGTTTTCCCAGCAGCGTCAGAAGAAGACCTGGAAAAGAAGCGTTCCTGTATACTGACGATGGCGGATTTTCAAGCGATCCTCGGCACCGTTCAGGAGCTGTTGAAGATGAAGGGAGTCGACTGGATCCAAAGGAGGCTGGTTGCTGAAGATAACATCGGTTCCGGAGGTGCGGCGACGGCGGACGGCGAAGCATCCAGGCCTGTTCGTAGGTCCCGCCCGCCAGAGAGGCTCAGTCCGTCTGGTGCAAGGAGGCAGGAGTCCGGCAGCAGGAGAAGAAGAGCGACGAAGACTTCAGCAGCAGGAGGTGGTTCCTTTCAACGGGCGGTGCAGGACGGCATTGTGGCGGTCAAGGCCGGAGGTGGCAGAAGGCGTCGTATCGGGACTGGAGTCTGCAGCGGTCAGGAGGAGTTACGGTTGCCGGTGACGGAGCCTGGGTCAGGTAATTTTGTTTCTTTTGCAGGTGGCAGCGAGGCGTCCGGTGTCCTTCAGGAGGGCTATGAGGCAGCAATGGGGGCCGTACATTGGGATTCTGAGGAGGAGGCCCTTTTAAATTTGGCGCCAAAATCGGACCAGGTAACGGCTGTTTCAGGCCCGACTTGTGCAAATGTCCGGAGGGGTATTACGGCCTCAGGGCCTGGGATAATTCAGCCACAGGATATTACGGCCCTCAAAGAAGGTGTCATGCATATATTTGAAGGGGATACTATTAAAGGGATTACATCGGTCACTAGGCCAGAGCCAAATGTTGTTGATAGGCCTGTGAGTGGTAGCTTTAGGAGGGCCTTGGGTAACAATGACTCTGGTGCTAGGGGACCTGGTAGGAAAGCTTTGGCTAAAACTAAGCATTGTGAGCCTGTATCTAGAGCCAGCTACACCGAGTCACAGGATGCTATTATAGATAAGGTGGATTGGGGGGAAAAAGTTATGGAAAATTATGGAATAGGTAAGGGAAGCAGGCAGGTTAACAGAGGTAGAGTTAGTACAGGTAATCAGGGCATCAAGGATTTCAGGGGGGGCTGCCGTTAGGCAGGTTAATGTTTCTTTCCCTCCAGATGTTTTACAGGATACACATCAGGACAGAGTGACGTCGCTTATCAGAGTGTACATGAGGATGGCGACTCCTTATGGATTGAAGAACAATACAGCGATTTTGGAGAAGAGTAGGAGCAACAGGCGTCTTGTTCAGGACCAGTAACAACGGAACAGGTAGGGGGTATTGATGTGTTAACACAATTGATTAGGGCTTTAGTTCCTGAAGGAGGTAATTTAAAGGTAATATTGTTGATAGGAATTTGCCTTCAGCTGAGAATAGGGAATGTTATGTTAGGTCTAGCTTTGATAGGGGGTATAGAGATGATAATATAGCTGGTAGCGGTAGAAGTATAGCTAACAGGGACTACGCATCCTCTCGGTCACAGGAAATTTCAGGTGAAAGAAAAAGACAGGAAGGAAGGTCCAGGATTCCAGTGGCACAGCGTCGGGAAAGATCCCGGTCGCCCATTAGTATCAGAAAGAGTCAGGATTCAGGAGAAACGTCTGTGTGGGGAACACTGGATAGACAGTCAAGGGAGAGAGTGAGATACAGGAGATCTAGAACTCCTGAAAAAAGGAGTCACAAAGAAAGAGTTGGTCCGAGGCAGGGAAGTGAGTCAATACGCCTGGACGCAAGGAAGGAAGCAAGTATATCAAAAGAGGCATCTAAAGTTTTGAATGATGCAGGTGAGAGTAGTAGCATTGTTCCTGTGCAGAATGTAGCATTGTTCCTGTGCAGAATGTTTCTGATGATAGGTGTGAAGTGTTGCTGAAAGGTTTGAAGGATTTATTTTCTCAAATGGAAAGCAGTTCTCAATCTAATGTTAGTGGCCCTTCGGGTCCTGTTGGTGTTTGGGTTGCACAGAATGTGGCATCTGGGGGAGGTCTCCCGGATCAGGCTTGTTCTGTTGCATCCGGTACTTCGTCAGTTTTTAGTCAGTTCAGAATATCTGATCAAGCCTTGAGGCAGCCTTGTTTGTGTTCGGTGGGTCCTTTGGGCATTCACTTATCTAGAGATATTAAAGAGAAGATTTGAAGACGAGAGTTCGTTGAGATATTTTCTCTTCTTCCTGTGGATCAAAATTTTGACAGTAAGGATGATGCAAAGAGCGATTCCGATAAGAAAGAGGATGATGAACGTAAAAGAAGGTTTAGGAAGATTCCTAAAACCTTGTCTAATTGGTCAAAGGCTTTTTGCATTTTGGCTAGTGTGATTGGGGAGAAGAGCCCAGAATTGTGTTCCTCTCTGTTTTGTTATCTGGATGAGATAGCAAGTGCTTGCCGTACTTATGGCGGTTTAGCTTGGCGGAAGTATGACGAGCAGTTCCGGCAGCGTTTGGCGGTTCGGCCCGAGATGCGATGGGACGATAGGGACATGGGCATATGGCTGGAGATATGACTCCTTTGAGGTCTGCGCAGCCCTTTCGGGGTTCTGGGGGTGTTATCAGTGCCCCCTCTTCTGCATCGTCAGCAGTGGCCTTCAGGAAAGGTCTCTGTTTTCAGTTCAAGAAGGGGCTTGTAAATTTGGGTCAGCTTGTAAATACAAGCATGAATGTTCCTTTTGTGGAGGAATTCATTCCAGTGCCAAGTGTTTCAAGAGGGCTAAACCTTTCTCAAAGGTCGATAGTGTTGTTCAAGGCCAAGACGCCAGTGAAGGCAGAAAGGATGGTGCCTTGGTTAAGGTTGTACGGTAGGAGAAGGGGTATGGCTGCTGATGCGGAGATTCTGTACAGGGGTTTCAGTGATGGCTTTTTTATTCCTTTTGTGGAAGGTATTGAGTCTGTTTTTGCTGGTAATCTTAAGTCTGCTAGGGATTTTCCTGGTGTGGTGATGGAAAAAATTCAAAAAGAGGTCTCTTTAGGCAGAATGGTGGGCCCCTTTTCTGCTCCTCCTTTTGATAATCTAAGGGTGTTGTGCCAAAGAAGGTTCCGAATCAATATAGACTAATCCACCATTTGACTTTTCCGAGAGGCTTTTCGGTAAATGATGGGATTGAACCAGAATTTTCTGTAGTAAGATATGCGTCTTTTGATAAGGCTTTGACCTTAGTTAGGGAAGCTGGTTTTAACGCCTTGTTGGCGAAAGTGGATATTGAATAGGCTTTTAGGCTATTGCCTGTCCATCCTTCTTGCCATCATTTATTGGGCTGTTTTGTTGATGGTTCTTATTTTGTGGACCTATGTTTACCTATGGGCTGCTCCATTTCTTGTTCTTTGTTTGAAAAATTTAGTTGTTTCTTGGAATGGGTGGTGAAACAGATTTCAGGGCTGTCATCGGTTATCCATTATTTGGATGATTTTCTTTTTGTGGGCCCTTCTGGTCAGAATTCGTGTCAGGTTCTTATGGAAGCCTTTGTCGCTATGGCTAGGGATTTTGGTATCCCAATAGCTTGTGAAAAAATGGAAGGCCCTTCCTCCGTGATTAGTTTCTTGGGCATTTGCATTGATACTGTGGTTATGGAATGCAGGCTTCCTGAGGACAAGGTTCAGGATTTGGTAATTTCGATTGATATGGCTCTCAGGAAAAAGAAGCTTTCTTTGAGAGAAATTCAATCGTTAGTTGGCAAGCTAAATTTTGCTTGTAAGATCATTCCTGTTGGCAGAATTTTCTGCAGGAGATTGTCTCTGGCAACGGTTGGAGTTAAGATTCCTCATTTTAGGATCCGTTTGTCTGCTCAAGTTAAGGAGGATTTAGGTGTTTGGAAGGCCTTTTTAAAGGATTTCAATGGTAACTCTTTGATTCAGTCTGCTGAAATTGTAAACAGTGAGCTGCATCTATTCACTGATTCTGGAGCACATGGTTTTGGTGCATTGTTTGGACGTAAATGGTGTTCTGGTGCGTGGCCTGAGGCTTGGGCTGTAGCAGGTTTAACCAAAAGCCTAGTTTTTCTGGAGTTATTCCCATTAGTGGTGGCTTTAAAGATTTGGGGTTGTGAGTTTGAAAACAAAAAAGTGGTCTTTCATTCTGATAACATGGGGGTTGTCTTTGCTATCAACCGTTTATCATCGAGTTCTAAGCTGGTAATTGGGTTGATCAGAATGTTTGTTTTAGAATGTATGAAGCATAACGTGTATTTTAGAGCTGTTCATGTTCCTGGAAAGGAGAATGTAGGGGCTGATGCTCTTTCTCGTTTTCAGTGGCAGAGGATCCGAGAGGCAGTTCCGGATGCAGACACGTTGGGTGCTACTTGCCCGGAGGAAATGTGGTACCTGAAATTCCTAGAGTGTTGAGTTTGGTGAGGGGAGCCTTAGCTCCTAGTACATGGAAAGCTTATGTGTCAGTATGGGTTCAGTGGCTCAATAAACTAGTGGTGAAGAATAAGAATGTTGAAGATGCAAATTTACTTTTGGATTGGGTTGAAGAATGGAAAGATAAAAAGTTTTCTAAATCTGTGGTTAAACGGAATATGGCTGCGTTATCCTTTTTGTTTAAAATTTTGGGCTGGGTTGATTTGTCTAAGAATTTTTGCGTTCGTATGGCAGTGAGAAGTTTTTTTAAGAGGAAAGATGGTGGTAGATAAGAGGCGGCCTTTGTTTTTCTCTATTTTCGAGAAAATGCTCATGGTATTACCTATGGTTTGTTTTTCCAAATTTGAAGTGTTATTATTTAGGGTAGCATTTTTGTTGGCATTTTTTGGGGCTTTTAGAGTATCAGAAGTGGGTTTCTGCGAATCGTTGGAGTCATGGTGGTTTAGATTTACGGGATGTGGTTTTGAACCCACATGAGGTTATGTTATGGTTAAATAAATCAAAAACAGATCAAGAAGGTAAAGGTTGTTGGATTAGTTTAAGAGAAATTGGTGGGGTGTGCTGCCCGGTTACGGCAGTTATGGAATTTTTACATTTTAGGAGTTATATTGTTGGTAGAGCGTTGTTGATTCATGAGGATGGGACTTCTTTATCTCGCTTTCAGTTTGAATCTGTAATGAAGAAAGCTTTAGAGGCGATTGGTGTTGATGGTAGGGATTTTGGTTGCCATTCATTCAGAATTGGGGCAGCAACGGAAGCAAGCATCAAGGCTTTAAATGAAGGTGTGGTGAAGAAGATTGGGAGGTGGAAATCTGGATGTTTCAAGTTATATGTTAGGCCAGAATTAGTGTGATAGTTTTTTGTTTCAGCAGGTCCCCCGCATTGTTGGATCGTGGGCCACTCCTATATTTACTGGGCGAGAAAAGCGGCTTCATGTAAAGATTCAGGGTCTCAGCTTAGTTGTTCGTCCGAGCAAGTGTTTATTAACCCCTTAACAACCAACGACGTATGGGGTACATCCTGCAAAAAAATGCAGTTAACGACCAAGGACGTACCCTGTACGTCGTTGGTCTTTGAAAGCAGTGGAAGCGATCCTGATCACTTCCAACTGCTTTCATGTTATAGCAGTGATGCCTCGATATTGAGGCATCCTGCTATAACATTTTTTAGCCTTCCGATGCAGAGAGAGCCACCCTGTGGCCCTCTCTGCATCGGCCATTGATGGCCATGTTCGTTGGTGGGTGGGAGCTTACACAGGGAGGCGGGTGGGCGGCCATCGGTGGGAAGGGGGGCGGGATTGAGTGCGGGTGCGCGCGCGCAGGTGCGCGCGCGTGAACTGGAGCAGGTGCGCGTGCGTGCACGGGAGCGGGCGCGCGCGGGCGGGTGGGAACCCTACACTATGGAATAATGGTGGTACTCGGTGGGAGCACAAGGTGGTACTCGGTGGGAGTGAGGGTGGGCATTTAAAAAATGTTTAGCGATCTGGCAGGGGTTAGGGGGTTGGGGGTTGAGGGAGGGCAGCTACACTACAGAAAATAGTATTTTTTTAAAAATAAATAAAAAAAACATATTTGATTTCAAACTGGGCACTGGCAGACAGCTGCCAGTACCCAATATGGCGCAATAAGGCAGAGAGAGGGGGGGGGGTTAGAGAGCTGTTTGGGGGGGATCAGGGAGGTTGGGGGCTAAGGGAGGATACTACAGAACAGAATTATTATTTTTTTTTAAAAAAAAAACCCAAAAAACTCTTATTTTAGTACTGGCAGACTTACTGCCAGTACTTAAGATGGAGGGGACAATTGTGGGGTGGGGGAGGGAAGAGAGCTGTTTGGGAGGGATCTGGGGGTGTGATGTGTCATGTGGGAGGTTGATACCTACACTAAAGCTAAAATTAACCCTGCAAGCTCCCTAAAAGCTCCCTAATTAACCCCTTCACTGCTGGGCATTATACACGTATGGTGCGCAGCGGCATTTAGCTGCCTTCTAATTACCAAAAAGCAAAGCCAAAGCCACATATGTCTGCTATTTCTGAACAAAGGGGATCCCAGAGAAGCATTTATGCCATAATTGCACAAGCTGTTTGTAAATAATTTTAGTGAGAAACCTAAAATTGGGAAAATTTCACGTTTTATTTTTATTTGTTCGCATTTGGCGGTGAAATGGTAGCATGAAATATACCAAAATGGGCCTAGATCAATACTTTGGGTTGTCTGCTACACTACACTAAAGCTAAAATTAAAACTACAAGCTCCCTACATGCTCCCTAATTAACCCCTTCACTGCTGGGCATAATACACGTGTGGTGCGCAGCGGCATTTAGCGGCCTTCTAAATACCAAAAAGCGATGCCAAAGCCATATATGTCTGCTATTTTTGAACAAAGGGGATCCCAGAGAAACATTTACAACCATGTATGCCATAATTGCACAAGTTGTTTGTAAATAATTTCAATGAAAAACCTAAAGTTTGTGAAAACATTTGTGAAAAAGTGAACATTTTTTTTTATTTGATCGCATTTTGTAGTGAAATGGTGGCATGAAATATACCAAAATGGGCCTAGATCAATACTTTGGGATGTCTTCTAAAAAAATATATATACATGTCAAGGGATATTCAGGGATTCCAGACAGATATCAGTGTCCCAATGTAACTAGCGCTAATTTTGAAAAAAAGTGGTTTGGAAATAGCAAAGTGCTACTTGTATTTATTGCCCTATAACTTGCAAAAAAAGCAAAGAACATGTAGACATTGGGTATTTCTAAACTCAGGACAAAATTTAGAAACTATTTAGCATGGGTGTTTTTTGGTGGTTGTAGATATGTAACAGATTTTGGGGGTCAAAGTTAGAAAAACTGCGTTTTTTTCTATTTTTTCCTCATATTTTATAAATTTTTTTATAGTAAATTATAAGATATGATGAAAATAATGGTATCTTTAGAAAGCCCATTTAATAAATGGTATATAATATGCGTGGGTACAGTAAATGAGTATGAGGAACATTACAGCTAAACACAAACACCGCAGAAATGTAAAAATAGCCTTGGTCCCAAACGGACAGAAAATGGAAAAGTACTGTGGTCATTAAGGGGTTAAATGGTTTGGCATTAGGGGTATGAAGTGGGACCAGTTAGTAGAACAAGTTATTAGTTGGGCTAGGCTCTTTCATCCTCCAGATATTCTAATTATGCATGCGGGGGGCAATAACCTTGGTTTTATGGCTCAGAAGTCGTTGATAGACATGATTAAGTGGGATATTATTAGATTGAGGGAGTTATTTCCTCAAATCACAATAGGATGGTCTGATATAGAATGCAGACTTTGCTGGAGATCGGCATGGGATACTAGGAGATTGGATGGTTCAAGAAGGAAAGTCAATAGGACTATATCTAGTTTTGTGGCCAGATTGGGTGATTGTGCAATTCGTCATGTAGAATTTAAAGGAGAAGCTGGCAGATGTTTCTTTTTAAAAGACGATGTTCACCTTAACGAGATCGGGCTCCATCTATTTCATTTCAATTTAATCGAGGGGGTGAAAAAAGCCTTAGCCCTGTGGGTTGGTGCACGATTGTAATTCGTGCAGTGGCGGGTGCTAGCCTAAAAATTGAAATAATTATTGTTGGTACCTCCTCAGATATGGGGAGAGGTTATAGCTAGGGGCGTGCCTGGCAGAGAGCCAGTGGAAGGCACGTCATGTGTTTTAGGGCAAGCACCTTTAAATGAAGTTTGTGTATTTTAATAAAGTTTGATCTTCATTTAACTTAATAATAAATGCGGGCTGCTGCCTTTTTCACCAATTTTTCTGTGTCTGTGTCTTATTTCTTATGTAATAATTATATATTACAATGCCTAGATGTGTGGTCATTGAGACACCTTATAAATTGGTGACTCGCTAAGCAGAATATGGCCATATTGTGTGACTAAGATATCAATTTTAATATAAAAACATAAGTGATTTTGCAGGCATTTTTTGCAGAATTTTAAAATGTTTTGTCTTTTTAAACTTTCAAGTAGATGTACGCCATTACCCTCTGTTTTGTGTAGCTATTTGGTGTAATTGACAGCAATCCAAAAGATGTATATAAACATTTTTTGGGGTGTCCTGAACCAAGCTTTGTGGATTTATATATATATATATATATATATATATATATATATATATAATACTTAAAAATTCTCCCGTACTTTGGGCAGGTTTTCTCTGAAGTTCTGGTAACAAAGGGGTTAAGAGACTTTTCAATTTACTTCTATTATAAAACATTACTTTTTTATTGGTATTGAAAAGCATACCTTGGTAGGCTCAGGTGTAGCAATGCCCTACTGTGAGCTAGCTGGTGACTGATGGCTACTTATATATGCCTTCTATCTTTTGGCTTACCAGATGTGTTCATCTAGCTCCTAGTAGTTCACTGCTTATCTGAGCTAACATTAACTATGTATTTAGCTTTTGTTGGGGTTATACACATATCGATTCCAATCGTTCTGTATATTTTTATGATGCTGTTTTGTTAACAAAGGGATCACAATTTTTCAGAGTTAAACACAGCTAAATCTCCATTTCCACAACAGCTCTTGGAACTGACGATCATTTATTCAGATCACTGAAATACCAAATTATTTAATGGCTGTCTGTGTGTGTGTTTTACAATCGGATAGAGTGCTGTTTGTTATAATAGTTAAACAATATGATTGCTGTTTGTATATAGGCATGACGGGTATACTGGGCATGTTTAACCAATAATGTTTTTAAATATGCAAAAAAAAAAATGTATTTGCAAGAATTTAATCTAAAATCAAGAAAAACAGTGCAAGACAACTTATTTAATCTTCTAAAATGGCATTTAACAGTTCTCACACTGTAAATTGTGAAGCCACTAAGTGACAAGGCTTAAAATAGACATGCACATGAGAACCCATTGGATTTGAAGTGTTCCTTTTTTTGTCAAAATGAAGTGCAAAATCTTTTGTTCGGAGGATTGTGATCCCAAAAGCCATTACTGCCAATGCATCCTATGTGCGATTTTCCCTCTATCGACTCTGATCTGAACTTTTCCCAGTACAGAGATTGTGTTATCGTTTGGATTCTGATAACTAAGAACTTGAAAAAATGGATTGGGAGCCAAAAAGTCACCTACAAACAGGATTGGAACACATTGAAACATTTTCGTTTGGTACTTTTATGTCCCTTTAAGAACATTTACAGAATTTGTCAATTATAATAATAAATACATTATTGAATGATCTCACACATTGAATATGAATATAATTTTATACAATAAGTGCATAGGTAGGTTTATATTTAAAATGTTATATTACATACAAAATAATTTACAAAGATAAGAATTAGGAGCGCCCAGGGCCTAAAGGTACATTATGCATATATTGGTATCACATATAATAATTGTGAGATAGATAAACCTGAGTTAACATATGCGTAGCACAGTCAAACAGTAAATAATGTTGATATAAGTGTAATAATTGAGTAAATTACTGAGGTACAAAAATCACAATTTAATACAGTCCTCAAATAATATTACGGTACTCAAAATAGTAAAAAATATTAATAATAAAAATCGGACGTCTCCGATATAAAATAACAATTAAAAGAAATGATAGAAAATTGTCACCACTGAGAGTCAATTGATACAATAGATGCAAAAAGAAACAGTCAGTCACTGTCAAAGAATTGCAACAAAGTTCAAGTGCAATAGTACTATTGCGAAGCTGCAGTGCATAAAGGTAACCAAGGATATCTCTTTTAACATGTGACTACACAGTACCTGGCTTCCGGAATGAATGACAAACACGGGATAAGACCATCTTTTCTTAGCCGCTCAGCCTCCGTGTTGTTTGTTCCTCTGCCGTTATGGTCACGTGTGTTTATGATGTCAGGGAAATCCAATCCTATTGGTAAATCATATATTTGAAAAGTTACAGCTGATCCGCTTTCTTAAGTAGAAGGGAAGAAGTCATCTGCTCTTTAAGTGCATATATACATGCAGAATGAATCCTCAGAGGTTTGAATGCTGAGACTTTAACACATTTTACTTTGTCTTTGGCACTTGTCAGTGCAGGCGTTCAGTTTACCATACCAAGCTTTAGTTTAGTAGACCAGAGTAAAGTCCCAAACAATCCTCCGTTATTAAGGAGGAGTACTTCACAAATAGAGTATTCTGGCTGCAAAAACATCAACGCGTTTCTCCCTACGTGAGGACTTTTTCAAGATGAATAGCTGGCAGTCCAGTGCTTCCTTAAAAGTGTTGCCAATGTTCCTCATTGGTCATATTTTTAATTGATGTTAAAGGTGGTATTGGCAATAGTCCACAATAAAGTGAAAAGGTGGTATTGGCAATTTACATTGCTAACAGAATATATATATCATAAATTCAAAAAATAGTGATTCATAAATTTAAAGAGCTAAACATATGATATACATTATTAGTTTAATACATATAGGTACAATAGCCTGTGAGAAATATAAAATACAAATAGTGTATGTCATATTGACAAAAAAAAATTATAATGAAAATTCCAATACTTTATAGGAATTTTACAGTAAATATAAGTGTGAATCTTATAAGTGTGAATTGTACAAAAAATAAAGTGACTATTATGAAAATAGATCATTAATATGAAATATGAAACTAAAAAGCTAGTTAATATAATAAGAAATGTGAGATATCTAACTCAGAATTTAGACCTGCTGGGTATAATGCGTTAAATTTATAAATATACTCTTCTTTAAGCAATAAATATTTGTCTATGTTACCTCCTCTCCAGTTCAATTTTACATGATGTACTCCCCAATATTTCAGATCACTTGCCCTACCTCCATGAACCTCTTTGAAATTTTTAAAGAGTCTTGTGTCATCTACTTTTTTCTCAATACATAGGATATGCTCCCTAATTCTATCTTTTATCATTCTTTTGGTCTTTCCAAAGTAAATTAGTTTGCATGTGCATTGCAATATATAAATAACTCCTTTGCTGGTGCATCTGATTAAATCTTTTTTTTTTTTTTTTTTTATTGAGATTTTTAGCATTGACAAAATATAACACATATCTATTGACAACAATAATAAAAGAATATAGTACATTCAATCAAATGGATGTGAAGAATAATAACGTGTTGTTAAATTGTTACCAGGCATCTTAAAATCACAATTACATTAACATGTATACATCTTTGCAGTGTGCTCATAGATCAGGAACCTCTATTTGAAAGAGCCAGTAGGAACACTATTAAACCTTAAACCAACAGAGGTAATTCTTAGGGTGGTAACTCAAGTTGCGCTATCATAATATCACAGTGTATACATACATATTGTTTCTAAGTACACATCAAGATAATATTTAGTGAGTTAGAATATCAAACGTTTGTATTGCCAATAAACCAATAGCTATGAAATCCCATTTTAAGTAGGATAGGTATACCTCCTAAAATATATGTGGCCACTCTTGGGCCCTTTTAAAGAAATATGGTACAGGGGAGGTACAATAATGATACATATGGTCACTCCTGGACTTCTAGTGAAATAAAATAGTTTAACTAGTATATAATATGGAAACTTATGTTTATACTGCAGATATAAATATAGATATTCAGTTAATATAGTATAGTTAAGATTATAATATAATGGTAAATACGAAAACTACTATATAGGTCTATATAGTTAATGTATATGTAGGGTTCAAAGGTAATTGTAGTGCTGCCACTCGTCCCAATTTATATTATATCATATGGGTGGGATTTGGCATGACTGATGCTAATGATGGGACTTAATGTAGGGTTATGCTTAAAGTTTATAAGGATTTGTTGGCTGGAGGTTTGTCTATATCAGCCCTTTTCCCGGGGACACTGGAAGCACATCACTGCATTATATGTAGTTAGGAAAATTAAGACAAATGCCACAACTCATATGTTCTTAGCTTTATTTCACATTAAAACTAGAAATATCTGGGGTCATTTTTTTTTTTTAAGGTATAGTGAGGATTCTATTAGCCTAGGAGCATGATTTAGTTTAATGCTAAACAGACTATAGCCGTTGAAAGTAGATCACGCTAACTTGTAACCACAGCTATGTCGTATATCAAAATGTAGGACTAGTCTATGATGAGATCCTCTGATTGTGTTCTTTCCCTATATGTTTCATAAGCCGGCAATATCTGGGTCTCTGTAGACTTTGGGGTAAAAGGCTAATATGTAGTAGTTACATTTAGATCCGTTCTCTACACACACTTATCACGCTTCAAATTTGAATGGAACTATATATATAAACAGTAAGGTATACGGCGACCTGCAAGTATAGCTCTCCATAGTGTTAGGCAAACTTTAACACAAACAACAGCTTATATCAACGGTTATCAACAATTGCAGCAGACAGTAACACAGATTAACATTGCTTTTTCCTAATAACATCTTCTTATATAGTGGAGCTGTACCATTAACCTGACTTTGATGTTGGTGGGTTACCATAAAGGAGGTTAAACTGCATATACAATCGCAACTAAACAGTTTTGGTATGAGACATAGAAAGGTGCTATGTGGCCATATTTGTGAGCAAACATTAAAAGGAAATCAGAAAATGAGAACAAACAGTGTCCCTCAAACCTGAGTCTCCGTTGCCGTCAATAGAGCTCATAAGTTTCATGTGCAAACAAATAAATCCGGTTTAGCTGCAAGATACTGAAGTGAAAATAATTATAACAGATTGCATTTCTGATATTTATCTTTAGACGGTATAAAAGCCATGAGACGCCATCACAGTTGCTTTGTTCAATACCGCCAATGTCTGTATGACAAGCACAGTCATCCTATGCCGGATCGTGGATAGTACTTGTGGGAACTTATACAAGGGCCATACTCTAGCGCCTTTGCGGTCTGGTAAGCCTCCATAATCCGACCATCGGCACACAGACTTCCTCTTGTCATGTTGAGCCCTGCCAAAGCATGCCTCACCCTATCATGATAAGCACTGGTAATTGGGAGACTTAATTTAGTAGATGATGGGACTGTCCAGCGGATCTTATGCCTTGTAGTAGATGAGACCTGCATCGGCTAGTGTCTTTTGCGAGTGCAGCTTCTTCTCTAGTAGGTTCATCTCTTCTGACATAGATCTGCATGTCGCATTTGAGATCTCTGTGTAAGTGGAGGGGTCCTGGGAATGTGCAGTCTCAAAACCTGTGCGATAAAAGTCGAGAGCAGGCGCCTCAGCAGTCAGCAACCGCGGATAACACAGGCCTCTGGGGATCCATACTTTTAGCTTCAATGTGCTGAATCAGCCGCGGCACCTGTCCTCCCATAGATTTGACCCCGCAGCTCTCAGTGCACCCCATTAATGCAGCTCTCCACTTCAGATCAGCTGGCCGCTTCATCTATTTGTCAGACGGTTCTCTCGCAGCCGCCATGTCTGCACTTAGGTGAATTGTTGAAGTTTGAGGAAGCTTCCCCGCTTGGTTTAGTATGGGTACTTGGGTCAGGCATGTAAGAGGTTTGGTGGATAGCTTTAGTGAGGGCTGCATCTCTCCCTTTGCTCTGACACATATATCTTTTAGGGAGGCGAATTCCTCTTTAAGTGCTGCACATAGTTCTTTAAAGTGGGCGTCAAGCATGGCTTTCATTTCCCGTAGGATTAGCTCAGTATCTAGCGCCATTGTAAATGTATTATATGCGATGCATGATCAGATGTGATATGTCCCTTGTCACAAAGGATGGCAAAAAGAAAGTTCCACTTTATCCTATTGCAGGATATCGTAATCCCCGGAGTTCGGGGGGGGGGGGGTTATAGTACACAGAAAGAAAATGGCTTCCAGATCTGATATCAAGCTTGTCCCGTAGCTGACTCAAAGAACATAGGCATAGACTCCATCAAACCATCAGCTCTTAGAAGAAATCTGTTCACCTTGATATATATCTAATGCAGAGCAAAAAATATTTAAATTTGGTTATGTTTAGTTTGTAAACTTAGAGTCCAGTTCAGAGAGCTTCACAAAGATGCGACCAGCCGCAGTGAGTGTAGGCTCCGCCTCCCCTGATTAAATCTTATTATCAGTTCTTCTCCTGTAGTAGGTATAGTAATAGTACATTTTTACAGCTAATTTGGCAGGCTTTGCATGAGTAGCATGTATAAAAGCCTGACATTTTATTCCCAAATAGATCCTAATTTACTTTCCCTTGTTTAGCTATATTTTTTAATTCACTTGGTGCAGATTCTTTGTTTTTATAAATATTAATTTTGGTGTTGGCAAAAGTGTATCTCCTATTATAGGATCAGCTTTAAGAATATGCCAATGTCTTTTAATAATATTCCTAATTATTCCATGATCATTACTAAATTCAGTGATACAGGGAACTTCTATCAAGTCCTGCTCATACTCAGTACTTTTTCTTTGTTTGTATGATAATAAGGATTTTCTATCTGTATTTTTTGCAATCTAGCTCCTGCTTCATTTATAGTGGCTTCCTTATATCCTCTATCTTTAAATTGATCAATTAGTATCTCAATTTGGTTTTCAAAATCTGACATCCCTGAACAATTTTTCCTAATTCTTAAACTTTGTCCAACTGGAATATTATTCTTCCATTGTATGAGGTGACAGCTATCAGCGTGTATAAAACTATTTGAGTCAACTTTTTTTAAGGGGGTCTTTGTTTCTATGTTATTATTACAGACCATAATTTTCAAGTCAAGGGAAATTATTGATTCCTGACTGTAATTATATGTAAAAGAGAGTAATGTATTGTTATTATTCATTAAATTGAACATATTAGTAAGGTCTATTTCTGAACCTTTCCATATGATCAAAATATTGTCTATGTATCTTCTATAGAGCATGAGGTTTGCACCATAGTCATTCTCATTGAAAAATTGTTCTTCCCAGTTTCCCATAAAAAGATTTGCATAACTTGGTGCAAACCTTGCGCCAATAGCTGTCCCTTCAATTTCCTACTTTGTCAAACTGGAATATTATTCTTCCATTGTGTGAGGGGACATCTATCAGCGTGTATAAAACTATTTGAGTCAACTTTTTAAAAGTAGTTCTTTGTTTCTATGTTATTATTACAGACCATGATTTCAAAGTCAAGGAAAATTATTGACTCCTGACTGTAATTATATGTAAAAGTGAGTCCTTTATTGTTATTATTCATTAAATTGAACATATTAGTAAGGTCTATTTCTGAACCTTTCCATATGATCAAAATATTGTTGATGTATCTTCTATAGAGCACATGGTTTGCACCATAGTCATACTCATGGAAAAATTGTTCTTTCCAGTTTCCCATAAAAAGATTTGCATATTTTGGTGCAAACCTTGCGCTCATAGATGTCCCTTCAATTTGCAGGTAGAATTTGTTAAAACAAAATAGTTATTTTCAAGTATGAAAGCAATACTTTTTAGTAAAAAAATGTTTTGTTCTAATTTGATTTCAGGGTCACCATCAAGAAACTTCTTTACTGCCTGTACACCCATCATGGTTTATAATTGTGTAGAGGGAAGTTACATCAGGTGTAACTAAAAATAGGTTCTCTTCCCATTTGATAGTATCCAAAATGTTCAGAACCTGAGTAGAATCTCTTAAATATGAACCCAAATGTTTAACATATTTTTGAAGGAAAGTATCGACATACTGTGACAAGTTTAAGGAGAGTGCCCTTTACCTGAAATAATTGGCCTGCCTGGTGGGTTTTTTATGTCTTTATGAATCTTGGGTAAGAAATAAAAGATAGGGATTTTTGGATATTTTGGACTAAGAAATTCTGACTCTTTTTCATTTAGGATCCCTAACTTTTTGCCTTCTTTAATAATCTTATTAAGTTTTGCTGCAAACTTTTTGGTTGGATTTAGATCTAGTTTTCTATATGTTCTATTATCACTTAGTAATCTTAGAGCATCTTTTTCATAATGGGCCGTGTCCATAACGACAATCCCACTGCCCTTGTCAGCAGGCTTTATAGTCACATCATTATTAATTTTTAGTTTTTCTAGAATTAGTCTGTCATTTTTAGTCATATTTGATCTATTATATTTAGATGATTGACTCTTTCTTAAATCTTTCAGAACTATTAGTTCAAATGCTTCAAGATTACTCCCTCTGGCAAATGTAGGATTAAAAGCAGATTTATTCTGTAGTTTGGTGTGGGTAAATTTTTCCTGAGCGACACTGGTGATTCTATTAATACTAGGAACAAAGGATAGTCCAAGACGTAAAAAAAATTCCTCATCTTCTTTTAATTCTATGCTACTAATATTAAATACACAGTTGAAGAAGAAGAAAAACAGTGTATTTAATATTAGTAGCATAGAATTAAAAGAAGATGAGGAAAAAATTTAAGTCTTGGACTATCCTTTGCTACTAGTACAAGAATGAATAAATTTAATACACACATACATCATTAGAAACCTTACACTGAAACGTTTCTTTATGAGAAATCCCTTAGAAAAAACTACTAACAGAATCACCAGTGGCTCTCAAGAAAAATGTACCCACACCAAACTACAGAATAAAAAAAATGTAATCCTACATTTGCCAGAGGAAGCAATCTTGAAACCTTTGAACTAATGGTTCTGAAAGATTTAAGAAAGAGTCAACCATCTAAATATAATAGATGAGATATGACTAAAAAGGACAGACTAATTCTAGAAAAACTAAAATAGAATAATGATGTGACTATAAAGCCTGCTGACAAGGACGGTGGGATTGTTGTTATGGACACGGCTCATTATGAAAAAGAGGCTCTAAGATTACTAAGTGACAATAGAACATATATAAAACTAGATCTAAATCCAACCAATAAGTTTGCAGCAAAACTTAATAAGATTATTACAGAAGGCAAAAAGTTAGGGATCCTAAACGAAAAAGAGTCAGAATTTCTTAGTCCAAAATATCCAAACATCCCTATCTTTTATTTCTTGCCCAAGATTCATAAAGACTTAAAAACCCGCCAGGCCGGCCAATTATTTCAGGTATAGGGGCACTCTCCTCAAACTTGTCACAGTATGTCGATACTTTCCTTCAAAAATATGTTAAAAATTTGGGTTCATTTTTAAGAGATTCTGAACATTTTGGATACTATCAAATAGGAAGAGAACCTATTTTTAGTTACTTGTGATGTAACTTCCCTCTACACAATTATAAACCATGAAATGGGTGTACAGGCAGTAAAGAAGTTTCTTGATAGTGACCCTGAAATCAAATTAGAACAATTTTTTTTATATATATTAAAAAGTATTTCTTTCATACTTGAAAATAACTATTTTATTTTCAACAACAAATTCTACCTGCAAATTGAAGGGACAGCTATGGGCGCAAGGTTTGCACCAAGTTCTGCAAATCTTTTTATGGGAAACTGGGAAGAACATTTTTTTCATGAGAATGACTAAGGTGCAAACCTCATGCTCTATAGAAGATACATCGATGATATTTTGATCATATGGAAAGGTTCAGAAATAGACCTTACTAATATGTTCAATTTAATGAATAATAACAATAAAGGACTCACATTTACATATAATTACAGTCAGAAGTCAATAATTTTCTTTGACTTGGAAATTATGGTCTGTAATAATAACATAGAAACAAAGACCCACTTTAAAAAAGTTGACTCAAATAGTTTTATACACGCTGATAGCTGTCCCCTCACACAATGGAAGAATAATATTCCAGTTGGACAAAGTTTGAGAATTAGGAAAAATTGTTCAGGGATGTCAGATTTTGAAAACCAAATTGAGATACTAATTGATCAATTTAAAGATAGAGAATATAAGGAAGCCACTATAAATGAAGCAGGAGCTAGATTGCAAAAAATACAGATAGAAAATCCTTATTATCATACAAACAAAGAAAAAGTACTGAGTATGAGCAGGACTTGATAGAAGTTCCCTGTATCACTGAATTTAGTAATGATCATGGAATAATTAGGAATATTATTAAAAGACACTGGCATATTCTTAAAGCTGACCCTATAATAGGGGATAAACTTTTGCCAACACCAAAATTAATATTTAGAAAAACAAAGAATCTGAGGTCCATGCTAGCACCAAGTGAATTCAAAAATATAGCTAAACAAGGGAAAGTAAATAAGGATCTATTTGGGAATAAAATTTCAGGCTTTTATTAATGCTACTAATGCAAAGCCTGCCAACATAGCTGTAAAAATGTACTATTACTCTACCTACTACAGGAGAAGAACTGATAATAAAAGATTTAATCAGATGCACCAGCAAATGAGTTATTTATATATTGCAATGCACATGCAAACTAATTTACTTTGGCGAGACCAAAAGAATGATAAAAGATAGAATTAGGGAGCATATCCTATGTATTGAGAAAAAAGTTGATGACACAAGACTCTATAAACATTTCAAAGAGGTTCATGGAGGTAGGGCAAGTGATCTGAAATATTGGGGAGTACATCATGTAAAATTGAACTGGAGAGGGGGTAACATAGACAAATATTTATTTCTAAAAGAAGCAGAGTTTATTTATAAATTGAACACATTATACCCAGCAGGTCTAAATTCTGAGTTAGATATCTCACATTTCTTATTAGATTAACTAGCTTTGTTGTTTTATATTTCATATTAATGATCTATTTTAATAATAGTCACTTTATTTTTTGTACAATTCAAACTTATATTTACTGTAAAATTCCTATAACGTATTGGAATTTTCATTATAATTTTTTTTTGTCAATATGACATACGCTATTTGTATTTTATATTTCTCACAGGCTATTGTACCTATATGTATTAGACTAATAATGTATATCTTATGTTTAGCTCTTTAAATTTATGAATCACTATTTTTTGAATTTATGATATATATATTCTGTTAGCAATGGAAATTGCCAATACCACCTTTTCACTTTATTGTGGACTATTGCCAATACCACATTTAACATCAATTAAAAATATGACCAATGAGGAACATTGGCAACACTTTTAAGGAAGCACTGGACTGCCAGCTATTCATCTTGAAAAAGTCCTCACGTAGGGAGAAACGCATTGATGTTTTTGCAGCCAGAATACTCTATTTGTGAAGTACTCCTCCTTAATAACGGAGGATTGTTTGGGACTTTACTCTGGTCTACTAAACTAAAGCTTGGTATGGTAAACTGAACGCCTGCACTGACAAGTGCCAAAGACAAAGTAAAATGTGTTAAAGTCTCAGCATTCAAACCTCTGAGGATTCATTCTGCGTGCATATATGCACTTAAAGAGCAGATGACTTCTTCCCTTCTACTTAAGAAAACAGATCAGCTGTACCTTTTGAAATATATGATTTACCAATAGGATTGGATTTCCCTGACATCATATACACACGTGACCATAACGGCAGAGGAACAAACAACACGGAGGCTGAGCGGCTAAGAAAAGTTGGTCTTATCCCGTGTTTGTCATTCATTCCGGAAGCCAAGTACTGTGTAGTCACATGTTAAAAGAGATATCCTTGGTTACTGCAGCTTTGCAATAGTACTATTGCACTTGAACTTTGTTGCAATTCTTTGACAGTAACTGACTGTTTCTTTTTGCATCTATCATATCAATTGACTCTCAGTGGTGGCAATTTTCTCTCAATTTCTTTTAATTGTTATTTTATATCGGAGACGTCCGATTTTTATTATTAATATTTTTACTATTTTTTTTGAGTACCGTAATATTATTTGAGGACTGTAATAAATTGTTATTTTTTGTACCCCATTAATTTACTCAATTATTACACTTATATCAACATTATTTACTGTTTGACTGTGCTACGCCTATGTTAACTCAGGTTTATCTATCTCACATTTATTATATGTGATACCAGTATATGCACAATGTACCTTTAGGCCCTGGGCGCTCCTAATTCTTATCTTTGTATATTTAGCTGTTCTTTCCTAAATGTGGGGGATATTTTGAGCTTTTTAGGAGTTTGGTACCACTCTCTGCGCATATTCTTTTGCTATTGCTAGATAGAAAATAATTTACCTTATCATAATATCATGACTTCTGTAATCGCAGGTGGCCACATATGTAAACATATACTTAAGGCAATTAAACAATATTTAGGGGCTGATTTATGAAAGTGCGAGCGGACATGATATGATGTAGCGTATCTTGTCCGCCGCACATCGCATACGCTGTTGGCATTTATCATTGTACAAGCAGTTCATGTGAACTGTTTGTGCAATGCCGCCCCCTGCAGATTCTAATTGTCCATGTCAATCAGCCCGATCGTATTGGATCGGGTAGATTGATGTGCGCAGCCTATGACCGCTGCTTCATAACTGCTGTTTCCAGCAAAGGCTCGCACGGAAACAAGGGCATCAAGCTTGATGAGCTTGATAATTCGGCCCCTTAGTATTATGACAGTACCATGAGGTAATTATGCATGTGTGAGAGACTTGTTAAATAATACCACATGTACCAGCAAGCCACACCAGTGAACTCACTGTAGATTTCTGAAGCTTTAAGCATATAGGATACATGGTGCAAATGCATCTAGGTATAGCTAGAAAAACAAAAGAAATCTTGGATCAAAAAATTACAAGAATTGCTTCTCTTTACAACTGAAGCCAAAAATAAAAAAATAAAAAAAAATAAAAAATTGGTTACCTTTAGAATATGGGTCCTATAATGAGAGTATATGCTCACTTTTCTTTAATGCCACATAGTGTTAAATATAAATATTTCTGCCCTATATAAATTAATTGTCCGAACATTTCTCAAACTTCATTTTGGTAGCTAGATAGGAAACTGTGGTTTTCTTTTGAAATAGAAATTGTTCATCTAAAGGAGCCATGCTAACATCTACAGGGAGTGCAGAATTATTAGGCAAGTTGTATTTTTGAGGATTAATTTTATTATTGAACAACAACCATGTTCTCAATGAACCCAAAAAACTCATTAATATCAAAGCTGAATAGTTTTGGAAGTAGTTTTTAGTTTGTTTTTAGTTATAGCTATTTTAGGGGGATATCTGTGTGTCCAGGTGACTATTACTGTGCATAATTATTAGGCAACTTAACAAAAAACAAATATATACCTATTTCAATTATTTATTTTTACCAGTGAAACCAATATAACATCTCAACATTCACAAATATACATTTCTGACATTCAAAAACAAAACAAAAACAAATCAGTGACCAATATAGCCACATTTCTTTGCAAGGACACTCAAAAGCCTGCCATCCATGGATTCTGTCAGTGTTTTGATCTGTTCACCATCAACATTGCGTGCAGCAGCAACCACAGCCTCCCAGACACTGTTCAGAGAGGTGTACTGTTTTCCCTCCTTGTAAATCTCACATTTGATGATGGACCACAGGTTCTCAATGGGGTTCAGATCAGGTGAACAAGGAGGCCATGTCATTAGATTTTCTTTCTTGCCAGCCACGCTGTGGAGTACTTGGACGCGTGTGATGGAGCATTGTCCTGCATGAAAATCATGTTTTTCTTGAAGGATGCAGACTTCTTCCTGTACCACTGCTTGAAGAAGGTGTCTTCCAGAAACTGGCAGTAGGACTGGGAGTTGAGCTTGACTCCATCCTCAACCCGAAAAGGCCCCACAAGCTCATCTTTGATGATACCAGCTCAAACCAGTACTCCACCTCCACCTTGCTGGCGTCTGAGTCGGACTGGAGCTCTCTGCCCTTTACCAATCCAGCCACGGGCCCATCCATCTGGCCCATCAAGACTCACTCTCATTTCATCAGTCCATAAAACCTTAGAAAAATCAGTCTTGAGATATTTCTTGGCCCAGTCTTGACGTTTCAGCTTGTGTGTCTTGTTCAGTGGTGGTCGTATTTCAGCCTTTCTTACCTTGGCCATGTCTCTGAGTATTGCACACCTTGTGCTTTTGGGCACTCCAGTAATGTTGCAGCTCTGAAATATGGCCAAACTGGTGGCAAGTGGCATCTTGGCAGCTGCACGCTTGACTTTTCTCAGTTCATGGGCAGTTATTTTGCGCCTTGGTTTTTCCACACGCTTCTTGTGACCCTGTTGACTATTTTGAATGAAACGCTTGATTGTTCGATGATCACGCTTCAGAAGCTTTGCAATTTTAAGAGTGCTGCATCCCTCTGCAAGATATCTCACTATTTTTGACTTTTCTGAGCCTGTCAAGTCCTTCTTTTGACCCATTTTGCCAAAGGAAAGGAAGTTGCCTAATAATTATGCACACCTGATATAGGGTGTTGATGTCATTAGACCACACCCCTTCTCATTACAGAGATGCACATCACCTAATATGCTTAATTGGTAGTAGGCTTTCGAGCCTATACAGCTTGGAGTAAGACAACATGCATAAAGAGGATGATATGGTCAAAATACTCATTTGCCTAATAATTCTGCACTCCCTGTATATCTTTATTTTTTAGTATATATCTGTCTCCTAAGTTCAGCATTGTTATTCTGCAATGTTTTCCTTTATATCACATTATGGACAAAGCGAGAAGGTCATCTACCAGTGTCAAGGCAAACTCCATAGGGTTAACTTACAACCCAAAGTTATTGTTTTTTATTTAGTACAGCATGTTAAATTTCTTGTTGCTTTAACTTATTGGCTGCCAAGGAAAAGTACAATGATTTTTGGACAGCATCTCACCCTGTGGCAATGGTAATGGTTAAAGAAGTTAAAAACATAACTGTGCAATTTTGAAATAAAACCAGAAGGATAGATAGAGAGATAGATAGATAGATAGATAGATAGATAGATAGATAGATAGATGATGGATGGATAGCTAGATATTGATAGATTAGATAGAAATCCAAGGTTTTGGAAAGGCTCATTAGTAAGGAAGATTGGCAAGCCTCCAATTCTCTCCAGGACCAGTCCATATATGACTCTCTAGGTTATAATTGTTAAACAATATTGAGATTAAAGAGCTTTAATGAATCATCTACCATAATGATTAGTGAAACTATAGAGATTAATCTATATAAGGGGAACTGGTAGAAAAACACTTCCAGACACTACTCTCCAACATATTCATACATACTTATAGCATTCTTAAATTACTTACCTAAAAAAAGAATGCAAGTTAAGAACTAACTTATTTTAAATAGGTTTCAACGGTTTAAAATCTCTCATAGCGAGAAATTGTAAATCTCTACTACTATCAACTGTGCAAATGTGGATAGACAGGACAAAGGAATTACTTTTACTGGAAGAATATGGCTTCTTAAAATGAAAAAACATGCTTACTTTACTGATGTCAAATTTTATTGGGAACAGTCCCTAACAAATCACACTTTAACATATTGTCTCATTGCAGGTAGACAGGGAAATAGAATGACCTCCATAACCGATTGTACCCTAGTTTTACTTCCATATACCACCAATAAAGGCCTCATCCCCTATATCCTTTTCTCCCTCATCCCCATTCCTTCCCGTCCCCTTTTTTTATTACCTTAAACATCCTTTTACTCTCATATATAAATTTCCACAGTTTTCTCATATATTCCTTTAGCTCCACAATTGTTAATCTTCATTATTGGCAAGGAGTCCCTTTAACTTCTGAATCCATTATCCTTCTCAACATCTGGTTGGGACACAGACTTTCTGAACCAAAAAGGAACATCTCAGGGGTCAAGTCCTACAAAAAAGTGTGGGAACTCATTACTACTTTTAACCCCCTCACAATTAATATTGTTTTATACAAAGACACACACCCTGTATTTATATTTATATAATCTATACACTCTGGTTAATGAAAGCAAATTAAAACCAATGTTTGTGCTGAATGGCTGCATATGGGCTTGATGATGTACACACATGGTTACATTTTTACATGGCAGGAGTGAAATGTTTATTTTTAATTTAGGATTCAACTGATAATGAATACTGAGAAGCCAGACACACACTTTTAAGAACACATGAAGGGGCATTTGTATATAGATGATGTTGAATAATCCATAAAACTAAGAGAGATTTTATTCCCTGGCTCTCAGGATGTGTAAGGCTCTGTAATGTAAACATCTGATATCATGATCTTGATAAGGTTTGTGTGTTGCACTCACTCTGCAGTAAGAAACAATGATAATATGATTTAAAGTAAAATTATGGTCACAAGGCATATGAGTGTCATTTTCTTTTACGAATAAGATGTATACCAAGTAAATGTGAAGCTAGTAACACTGGCAGAGGAGGCAGGAGGAATGAGGGAAAAGTAATAGTGAAAGCAAAAAAGGTCACCTTGTACTTTGGGATGAAACTGGTAAAGTTGAATCTGCAGCAAATACATTATCTTGCACATGTCAGCATTATACAGAGAATCTGGCCTGCTGACCATATATTGATAGACATACAGACACCAACATAGATAAACAGACAGCACATACTACTGGTGTATAAAATAAAGTAATTGCCTTCTACTACTACAAGATGTTTCACAATCACCTTTAATTGAAAGAACTATTTTCATTTGGGTGTACACATGTATTTCCCTTGCAAACCTCATCACAGCTATCTCTGGAAGAACTAAAAGGAATTACAATCAGAAATAAAGCAGGAAGCTTGAAGGACATGACTCTTCCCTACTTCATGAGCACATTTGTTCTTTGGTGAAACACTGAACTTTTTTTAAAACAACATTAAAACAACTAAACTAGACATGCAATAAGGAGATGTAGATGATAGAAGCTAAAAAAGTATGTGTTAAAAAAAACAAATACTTTATTCTTAAACAAGGTTAAAAGTAAATTCACAGGAAAAACAACAAAGGTAGCCACAGGGCTGATCTTACGCATTTCGACTATACGTCGTAATCATAGATCCTGTTACTTCATTATAGTTCCTTCTTTTTAAAACCAGGTTCACTCAGTCCATTGGCTGTTCTTAGTTAATTGAAAGACATACCTTGTTAACTATAGTACACATTTTCACAATAACATACAGACATGCTAAGAGTTTGACTTTAAATTATTTGGTGCTTAACCCAAGTGTGTAATCATACTAACAAACACATAAATAGATAAATAAATATTCAAATACACATCTGATATGTATAAATCAACTTTGGGATTATCAATTACAAAATTACCTGCTTATATATACACACATGAATTCACTCCTATAACTGTACCATTCAAATTGTGATATACACTTCTATACAACTTCTTTAATTCTTATACCTCATATGAGCGACAAAATTATTTAATTCTTATTTATGATTAATTTAATTCTTTATACATAATCCCCATCCTGATAGACTATTAAAACTCATCTAAGCCCCCAGTTGTTGTTTTTTTATAGATAGTAAGAGTGAGAATAAATAAACCAAAGATTTTTATTCACAGGCATTAATAATGTCAAACTCTGAGTTAAAACCTTTTGGCACCTGGATGTATAGGGTCAATATCCAATAGGTCCAATAGATTTTCACCTCTATTTGGTACTTGTATCTTTTCTTTTGCTGGCCATTTGAAAGATTCTACATTCTTATTCTGTACCTCTAATAAGTGCCTAGCTAGTGCTGAGCAGGGATTATTATGCTTTATATATTCTAAGTGTTCTCTTATCCTAGTTCTTATTGCCCTCAAGGTCATTCCTACATATTGTTTTTATGCATGGTAAATTCAATAAAATACACCATATAAGTGGTTAAACAATGAATACAGCCCTTTGTGGTAAAACATATTTGGTTACTGTATGATACAAAGCTGTCTTTTTTTACTTTTTTGACAATCACAAGCCTTTGCAAAGGCTATGTCCACATGTAAATGTCCCGTTCACGGTTAACCATGAGCTTGTATTACTTGTGTTTCTTAACAAACTCAGGGATACCATGTTTCCTAATGTAAGGCCCATTGAAAACACAAAACCAAATCCCTATGCCACCACATCCTTAAGTATATAATCCCCATAAAGCACTGGAAGATATTTCCTGATTATATTACATATCTTATAATATTGGGATAAATACCTAGTGAAGAACAAAGGGCGCTTCTCTCTGTTTTTCTTTGTGTTCCTACCCATCAGTTTCTTTCTCTGCAGAGGGAGTGTATCTCTGAAGGCCTTCTCCACTACCTTCAGTGATTACCTTTTCTCTACTAATCTGTCTTATTACTTCACTTTCTTTCAAAAAGTCATCATCATTTGTACAAATCCTTGTTGTCCTTATGAACTGGCCTTTCACAAAAAACATGTTTAGAATGCGCACTCACTGCGTGCAGTAATGTATTTCCTGAAATGGGTTTTCGAAAGACAGTTGTTTGTATGGTGTTGGTTGTTACACATCCTACCAGTATTGTATCTATGTAGTTAATCCTATTTTCGTTCCAGTCAAAGGTGAAGGAAACTCCAAACTCATTTCTATTTAGATAACCTACAAAGGAATCAGCAGCCTTATAATCGCCCATCCATATAAACTTCAAGTCATTAATAAATCTTCGATAAAACTTGATATATTTCGCAAAGGGATTCCCATCTGCATAAATGAGTATACTGTACATTCCAGTCACCCCATAAAGAGGTTAGCATATGATGGGGCAAATTTAGCCCCCATCGCCATGCCTTTTTTCTGCAGCTAGCAATCCCCTTTAAAGCAGAAGTAATTGTGTTCAAGTAGGAATTTAACTGCTATCAGAATAAATTCTTTATCTTTGTCACTATAATCAGTGCTCAGGTCTAAAAAGAATCTAATCGCTCTTATAACCATGTCATGTGGAATACTCAAGTACATTTTCAGTCTCCAAAAGAGACAAGAGATTAGAAGAGTCTCTTATGTAACTTGGATTATTGCAAACCATTGGTTGCAGAATAGCATCTAGCTATTCTGAGAGCGGCTCTAATAAAGAGCCATCCCCAGACACTATGGCTCTGCCTTTTATATCATCCAAGCCCTTGTGAACGTTAGGTAGATGATGGGAGTTATGGGAGTCTTCACATTCAGAAATTAATCTGTCTAATATACCTTCCCATTCTCCATCATCCAGCGATTCTCTTCACGCTGGAATGAGACCCTGGATTTTTATTCAAGATAGTATAGACACTAGAGTTGCCTAAACCCTTCTTTTATTTAGTCTGTTCAATTCTGGACTACCACACTCCCTCCCTTATCGGACTGTTTTATGACTATGGTATGATTGTCCTGCAAGCTTTTTATTGCTAAATTTTCATTTATATTCAAATTATTCTGTTTGTTGCAGTCAGTGTGTTGAAGAATGACTACATCTTGTATGACACTTTTGTAAAACATTTCAGGTGATTTACCCGTATGCATTGGATAAAAATTCAATTTAGGCCTGAATTTAGGAAACAATAGATTTCCCTCCTGATCCTTATTCTATTTCTGATCATTTAGAAGGTTTTCTAAAATCATAACATCACATGCTTCTTGAAAGTCTAAGTTTGGTAAAGCTTCATCATTATTCCTAGTAGCTTCAAAAAAATAATCTCCATCATTGTTGAAAAGCTTACGTAATGTTAACCTCCTAACATACCTGTTAACGTCAAGTATGGTATTAAATTATTCAAAGTTACATTCTGAGCAGAAATTCTAAAGCCTAACTCCAGGACTCTTGTCTCCTCTTCTGTCAGGCTATGAGATGGTAAATTAATGACCTTTTTATCTGATTCTTTTTTTCTCTCCTTTCGTCTCCCTTAATTGGTATCTGTGTTGAGACATATTTCTTGTTCCTTGTGTTACTGTTTGTCCTCCCCTTCCCCCTGTGCTTTTCATACCCAGCTGAAAAACCTGGGGAGCAACTACCTGCTTGCTCTTCCTTTAGTTTACTGAGTTACTATCTTTGTCCTGACTTTCAGAAGCAAAATTGTTTAAACTAGACACACATGAACCCCTGTTGTTTAATGTCAATATCTAGGGTGTCCTTACTTTATTTTTAACTCACATGCTACATAGCCAGCTTAGCTTCAGTTCTTCACACCCTCCTTCCTTCACCCTCCTTCCTTTCCAGGGCAGGCTGATACCTCTCTGTCTGTCAACAACTCACAGAGTCTCACCCACTTATGATGCCATAGTACTATTTCTGCTGAGGCGAGAAAATAACCCCAGAGCAAGCCACACAGAAATGTAAGCACCATGTGTTCCACACAGTGCAGAGTGTTCCCACAGCAGGACCACTGACAGGTTTGCATTTAGTGTATTGTAGGAAGTGTTACTGCCCATTACTAGAGAATCTCACTATCCCTCTAACCAGACTGTGCTCTAGCTCCTCCCATCAGCAGCAGTAGTGTTTACTAAAGTGTTTCTGTTCTCTGTCCAGGGGGAACTTAGTTCCCCCTGCAAAAATAGTGCAGGAACTCCGTTCCCATGCGTCCCTGCTGGACTTGACCACTGAAAAACCTTACAAACTGTAAACACTTTAGAAACTGCTTAAATCAAAAAGGACTCTGCCCTTACTCAAGAAGTACTTGGAGAACAAAAACCTCTGATGTGTAACAATCGTCAATTGTTTTTCTGTTTATACCCTTGCTATGAATATATATATATATATATATATATATATATATATATATATATATATATATATATCAAGGGCGTGCAGTCATAGGAGGCAGGGTAGGCAGAGCCTACCCTGCCATATGGGCCCAAAGTTTATTTAAATGTATAATATAAATAAAATTAAAAAATTGTGTTAAAAAAAAAAAAAGTACTTTTTAATTTCTCCCCCATGTTACGCTATGGAGATGCAGAGCAGACATACTCCATAGCGCAACATGGGTGCATATTATGAACATTAGCGACACCTGCTGGCATAACACAACTATTCACTTTTTTTCCCCAAGTTACGCTATGGAGAGGCACTGTACTTTTGTACCTCTCCATTGCGTAACATCATGGCATTTTTCAAATAACCGGCGAAGGATCAAAACACCACCCACTGGCTGTCACAGGCTGACTGATTGTCAGCCAGGAAAATATTGGCCAATCGGAGGCATGACTCGTAATGCCTCTTAGAGAGGGAGCCAATCAGACGGTCATGTTCTCCTGTGATTGACAACACCAGGAGAACGTGACCGTTATTGATTGGCTCCCTGCGCATGCACAAGAAAGAATCCAGAGCGCAGCGCAGAAGTACTGGAGACTTGTAGGCTGGCGGCAAAGTCTGTGAAGGAAGGGCTGTGTGTTGCCACCTGATCAGCTCATCCCTTCTGGTTCACTTGGACGCGGACGGAGCGACGGAGCACCAGAGCACCGGAGCCTGGCCATATACTTAATTTGTTACGGGTAAGTCACAACAGAAAGGGTCTATGCTAATGCTTTCATTTTTAAAGCGGGAGAGCGCATCTAGGCAGAAGCAGGGGAGTTAGTACTATTTGTCCACATTATTTTTATTATAATATACCTTGATCATGAATCAAGGTATATTATAATAAAAAATAATGTGCACAAATAGTAGTTATGTAATGATGCAGCAGCAGGGGAGTTAATGAAATACATAGTTATACTACTATTTGTCCACATTATTTTTATTATAATATACCTTGATCATGAATCAAGGTATATTATAATAAAAAATAATGTGCACAAATAGTAGTTATGTAATGATGCAGCAGCAGGGGAGTTAATGAAATACATAGTTATACTACTATTTGTCCACATTATTTTTATTATAATATACCTTGAACCTCTCTGTCTCTCCCTCCCCCTCTGTCTCTCTCTCTCTCCCCTGTCTCTCTATTTCTCTCCCTCTCCCCCTCTGTCTCTCTCTAGCCATCTCTCTCTCCCTGTCTCTCCCACCCCCTCTGTCTCTCTCCTTACGTGTCTCATTCTCCCCCATGGTCTCTTTCTCTGTCTCTCTCTCCTCTGTCTCTATTTGTGTCTCTCTCTCCCCTCTGTCTCTATTTGTGTCTCTCTCTCCCACCCCCTCTGTCCAATTTACATCTAATATCTAATTTCCTTAATTCTTTTGATATCCTTTGTTGAAAATCATATCTAAATATGCTCAATAGCTGCTGATTGGTGGCTGCACAATCGATACCTCATGTGATTGGCTCACCCATGTACATTGCTATTTCTTCAACAAAGGATATCTAAAGAATGAAGACATATCCTAGCCAGTGCCTCACCTTTCTCCGACCTCACTGCACGTCACTGAATATATATATATATATATATATATATATATATATATATATATATATATATATATATATATATATATATATATATATATATATATATATATATATATATATATACGCATTTAAAGAGAGCAATTGTTGCAAATAGGAAGCTTACAAAATAGTTTATCTCAATCACAGGAGATCCATGATGACCTGTGTGGTGCCTTGCAATAATGCAGCAAAGAGAACATAAACAGAATAAGCACATTATTAGTCATTATTCAGAAGGTTCTACTGAATATGAACGTCTTGCCGCAGTGTATTGCTCAGACACAAAGGCTTAAACCGGGAGCTGTCCTTCAGCACCACCAAAAAAAGCCCTTCTCTGATTATTTTTTTTAACTCTCCTCTAGCTACTAAACAGGACTCAACTACATTGCTTTTCAGTGGGTTGCGTGACTTTCTGGAAACAATGTGGACAAAAATGCTACACTAAACCTTTAAAAGTAACAGCTAGTAGAACATTTGTTGAGGATAAAAACTCACGTCTTTTAAATCATACTTGTGGCAGACAGCACGTTCAAAAAATGGTATAAGTTATAGCAATATTCCTATAAAGATGAAAGCTATAAAAAGTGTGACTTTATGTTAATATAATCTATAATGTATTATAAGAACAATTGTAACTGTTTTTATGTTTTTGCTATGATAAGATCACGATATAAATATATTAGAAATTACACATTTTCTTGAATTGACTCTATTCACTGAGAAATAGCATGAACTTATATTTACATTAGATTATAGACCCTAATGCACATCTGTTTTGACATAAAGTTGTTTTTGTTTTGACATTTGCCAGTTTTATAAATGTTGACACAAGATTATGTATTTGTGTACTTCAGTGTAAATGTACCTATTACAACCCTTACCTATGACTTGCTATAATAATATTGCATGTATTATTAGTGTTTATGGAAAATGAGATGGGATTGGACAAGCATCATTCATATTTCACTTGCCAGCTGTGTTGAGGTGCATATTTTGGACTCTTGTATTTGATTTGAACTTTGGTATTTTATTGCTAGTAGTTCATTATTTCGTATCTGTATCGCAGTTTATAGTTGTGGTATGAATGGTTTTAATTTATTTTCAGTGTGGTAACTTTGGTGTCATTCTAGGATTATTCTATGGGAACAGCAGTTAGTTGAGGTTGCAGCTCTAAAATTAAATCTATTTTGGTGAGAGTTCACACCCTCTGGAATTGTGCATATATACGTATGGCAGAGTGCCAGTAATAGGTAGATATTTCCATCAATGAGTCTTTTTCAATCCCCTACTCAACGCAATCAACCAGGATAGGTGTTGTGGATATCCCGTTCTTTTAGAATTACTGAGCCTTGTTATCTCTATACTGACATCTAGTGGTCCTTCTTATAAATGTCCCCTTAAAGTAGGGCAATAAAAAGAAATGTAGAAAATATCTACAGATAAAAACAATTAGAAACGAACCGTAGGCACACTATTTAACTCTTAATTATGTTATTTAGGAAAATAATTAAACTCCATATAATTGTTTAGACAACAATTTAGTTGTACAAAATGTATTGATCCATCAAGCTTCTTTTACACCTGGATACCTCTATGTTGAAAGGAATATGTTTACTAAATATGACCAAGAGACAATATACGTTCCTCAGATGTAGGTTTGCTAGGTTTCATACCAGTCAGTACTGTTACAAGAAAAATGGCAACTCAGGAGAGAAATCCTTGATTAAAAGTCAGCTGTAATGGTTGTAACGTGCATGAAAGAGTTGGGGCTGTTATATTTGAGGAATTAACTTATGTCAAGCTGGAGAATGTATTTATTCTTTCGGGAAACAAGTGAATTTCTATTTTATAACCATTAAAGTTCCGGTCTTGGCAACCTAGCCAAATGTAGTTAATGGGACATTAAGATCAACTTAATTCCCCATAAATATTTAACTTACAAACACTTTTTTTATGTAGATTCACTATTTATTTTGCCCTCTTTTCCTGTGATTATACTCTAAAATATGCAGTTTTTCACTGTCCCACGATAGGCTGGAGAATCCTTTTGTTTAAAATACAGTGAAACATTCTAAACAGTGATTGCTTAGCCAGTAAAAAAACTTATTATTATCTGTCAAAGGTTAAGAAAAACTGTGTTTCAGAGGCATTGCAAGGGCAATGAACACTGCTTTATTTTTAAAAAAATCTTTTAATAAATGCAAGTGGGAAGACTTGGTTGGATTCATTACAAATATCACCCGTGTATAAAAAAAACTTGCTAAATTCCATCCCATCAGCTTTTAAGTAAAGGGCATTTTGACACTTTTCCCTACATACTGAGCAACAGGTCTGCAATCATGCATAGCTGAGTTTGCACGCTGGACACTTTTTTTTGTCCAGGATTAAAACACATCTAGATTAAATCAAATACATCAAATTCTTACATTACTCTTTGATCCTTGTTTCCTGACATAGAGTTGAGCTATCTCTCCTTTTTGTGTATTCATTCCATAGGGAAAAAGAAACTTAAACAGTTTGTGTCTATTAATAAATCATAGTGAAGCTATATCTGCATTTTAGTAAAGTATAAAGTATCAACTACTCTGTTACAATTGTATATATGTTTTACTGCAATAATGAATGTGGATAGCAAATTCATTTATATTAGCTTTAACTCTTTGTCAACAAAAAATAAAAATGAACGAATCAGGCGTCAATGGCAGCTGTTGGGTTAAACATAAGCCAGGATGCAACATGCAGTGATTGAAGAGCTTTACAAATCTGCAATATATCTAGCGTGGAACTTCCCCAGTGCAGAAACAGTATCAGGAACACTGTCTACTCTATGAGCTGACACATACAGTGAGGCAGGATATTTATTCTTTACGCTATATACATGAGAAACATTACAAAATAACCATAATTAAGTGGTCAAAATGCACCCCCAATATACTGACATTTTCCTTTTGGTCGTCTTTAATGACTAAAAAGAAAGATCTTACATCTCTCCTGTGCACTAGCATTAGTCAATTAACTTTAGTTTTTTTGTGTTATATTTGTTTTCTGAAAAAAGGGAAAAGTCAATAGCATTGATACTTTCTCTGCAGGCTTCCCTTCAATTTCATTGATTCTCTCTGCAGACATCATTTCAATTGCATTAATACTCTCTCTGCAGACATCCTGCACGTAGTACAGACATAGGGAAGTTCCCTTTTGATATAACCTGCTGGTGTGATAGATAAAATCAGCAGTGTGCCAGATCTCCCCAATCTACTAACAGTTAACCATTTCATCCCCTTTTTGCTCACAAGAAATGAGTCATCAAAGCAGCAGAAAGAAAAAAATAATAGAAAACGCAATAAAACTACTTCCATATAATTAAGTAAATGGAAACTGCAGATGCACCCTGGTTCAAATGCGTCAGAAACTCTGAACTCGGTGTGGGGGAGGGAGGTAAGAGCTCCATAGACGTCTCCTATGCATAGATTTATTGTGTCCCCCTATTGATCATTTTTATCCAGGGAGATACTTTTTTTTCTCTCCTCTTCCCACTCATCTACAAGCTGGTGGTGCTGCTGTCCAATGTGCTGAAGAGGTAAGAGGAGGGAAGAGACTTACTTTGAAGGAAAACACTGAGTCACAGTCAGACTTGTTAGCCCCTCAGAGGCGTTTTATTGACATCATTTAGTTTCTTCCTTGGTACTCAAGTGCTGCCCTGAAGTCGGTATGCAACTCTGCAGAGGACGTATGCTGGGGATCATAGTGGCAGTAGCCCATGGAGTGTTCTCTGGTTCCCTGAATATATTGTTGAAGTTTCTGATCACCAGATACCAGTTCACCTTCCTGACCCTAGTACAATGTATGACCAGCACCACTGCTGCATTAACTCTGGAGATTCTCAGGCGCTGTGGGAAGATCTCTGTGCCCCCCTATGAACTTAGCCTGGCTCGCACCTTTGCTGGGGTAATCATTCTGTCCACCTTGCAGTCTAGTCTGACGCTGTGGTCCTTAAGGGGACTCAGTCTTCCCATGTATGTTGTTTTCAAACGATGTCTGCCTTTGGTCACTCTGCTCATTGGAGTGTTGGTCCTCAGGAATGGAATCCCCTCTGCAGGGGTACTGGTGGCTGTGGTCATAACCACCTGTGGGGCTGCTATGGCAGGTAAGTCACCCGTAGTACTAAATTGACCTAGCTACCAAAGAAATACTTGATACTACATTTATGCAACACGTTATTCGTTTTTTCTTTGTCTTTTAAAAAAAATAGCATTAAGTACCTGTGTTAGATGCCAACTTATTTGTCAAACGGCTATTCTCATTGAATCCCAGATTGTGATTAATTGTAACCCCTTAGGTATCCAAAGTAGTAAATTAAATATTTACTTTTAACATTTCTAATATTTAATAGCATTTATTAATATGTTATTTTAATATGACTTTAATTGGAAGTTGTACCAACTTTTGCAATAAACATACTTTAGAAACCATATATTGCTCACTTCTCCCTGCAAGGGGATCTTCAGATTTATTAATGATGCTCTGCCAGACTACGATAGCCTAATTGAGTTAGAATAGATTATCACTACCCACATTTGACCAGCCAATAACGTCCTATGTGTTATTTAACAGGATTTTATTATACTTTTATTTCGTTTATTTTTATACACTATAGGCAAACAATAATTCAAAAACCGTTATAATTCTGTGATTGCACACTTATGTTGTCAAGTGACAGAAAACATAAAATGTTCAATGTGGACAGCATACACTTTTAAAACTAAATGGCTATTGTACGTGTAACTTTTACTTGCATGTATTATATTGTCCCAAAACACAGTTCCCAGTCTTCAAACTGTTTAAAACAAACCAAAAACAATATATTATTAACCCCCCATAACTGACTTGCCCTCACAACTCGTTTATCATTAGCTGCCAGAGAGAGAGAGCAGATAATGGGTTAATGGCATGTTATACAGTAGAGAATATTTTGCACTGTATTGCCCTATAGCATACTACAAAAGCATTCTGAGTTAAATAACATTGAATACTTCCAAAATGGAATTTAACAATTTTTTTTTATGTTAAATCATATCTGACAGATCTATTACTGCTGAAAAATGGCATTTATTCTTTTCAGCTAACCTATGAAGGGATCCTTTTTACATCTTACACTAGACAGAGCATCCAAATAAAGATACATAAGAGATGATTAGTACCTCTCGAAATTTGGAAAGGGGAAGACCGGTGCCATAATGAATGCCAAAAGTCAAAACCACATGCAAAAATTGAGATTAGGCATACGAAATTAATAAACAAAGTAATAACCATGGACACCATTCTTCCAAAAGAGAACACATCCTCATAATTATTTTACCCAGTGGTAGATTTGTTATGTTCAGTAACAACCTAATGCTTGTCTAATAATAGGCTCTATGCCAAAACACTACGTATATAGACATGTAAAAGGGACATATGCAGATGGATACATACAGAGTTGGTTGAAATGCAGGGGACCTATTTTGGCCTAGGCAGACAAGGCAATTGCCTAGGGCAACAGATTTGGGAGGGGGCAGCACTTTATGTGGCAACATTTGTAAGAAGCTTTCAGTTATTTTAGAAGTATCATACAGGATTATAATGAGAGTTTTTACCCAAGTAGCTTACATTCTAGGGGGTATAATCTGAATCCTTCATTTATTTAGCTAGCTATTGTCTTTAGTTCTGTTGACTTTCAGCACTTAGTATTGTGTTTGTGGAAGAATTGTATCTATAAATCTGTCTTTGGGGTTTATATATATATATATATATATATATATATATATATATATATATATATATATATATATATATATATATATATATATATATATATATATATATTGCATTAATAGATAGATGTGTGTGTGTGTTTATATGTGTGTCTGTATATGTGTTTGTGCGTGTGTGTATGTGTATAACTCTGTGTATATGTGTGTGTGTATGTGTATATGTGTTTGTGTGTATATGTATATCTGTGTGTGTATCCAATTGATTTGCAAGTCCTAGTAAAAAATTACTTTGGAAATGCCATGAAAAAAAAAAAAAAAATAACATTACTACCTGCCGAAAAACTATTATGGTTAAAAAAGCCCCAAAACCTTTGGGTTGGGTGGGGGTAGGGGGCAGCAGAATTTTGAGTGCCTAGGGCAGCATAAAACCTAAAAACGCCACTGTTGAAATACAAATATAGTCAAAAGGAACTCAAAAGGATTTCTGCATGTCTTCTTTCCAAAGCTACATTATACTGATGTTTATTACTAAATACAACACATAGCACTTAGCTCTGCGGAATCTGTTGGCGCTCTACAAATAGCTGATAATAATTACAACATAGTAAATATTCCATATTAATATAATTTATAGTACATGTTCACTGACTCTTAATGTTTACCAGGGAGTAAAAAAGAATAGTGAGAAACTTAACATATCCTTATTATGTAATTAAAGGGGCAGTAAACTTACAAACTAATGTTGTATAATTCTGTACATAGTGCAGAATTACATAACATTAGCTTGCCGGCAGATGTATGCATTAAAGTATTGCAGAAAAACTGTATGTTAAAAAAAAAAAAAGTTGATTTTAGCAGAACGCCGCTCCTTGTTCAACTATGTGCAGAATTATATAACATTAGTTTGTAAGTTTACTGCCCCTTTAAGCATTACTATTAAGTGGCAGTACTTGGATATGAGCACTGTGTGTATGTGTTGTGTATATGTGTGTGTTCTGTATATATGTGCATTGTTTCTGTGTCTATGCTGTGTGCATGTGCATATTGTGTCGTGTGTGTTGTGTTTGCTTGTGTGTATTGGTGATTCTGTGTATACTGTGTGTATATGAGTGTGTATCTATTTGTGTATGGATAGTGAGTATGTGTTTACTATGTGTATTGTGTGTGTACATATGCTTGTGTATGTATTGTGTGTGTACATATGCTTGCGTATGTATTGTGTGTGTGTGTACATATGCTTGTGTATGTAATGTGTGTGTGTGTGTACATATGCTTGTGTATGTATTGTGTGTGTGTGTACATATGCTTGTGTATGTAATGTGTGTGTGTGTACATATGCTTGTGTATGTATTGTGTGTGTGTGTGTGTGTACATATGCTTGTGTATGTATTGTATGTGTGTGTACATATGCTTGTGTATGTATTGTGTGTGTGTGTGTGTACATATGCTTGTGTATGTATTGTGTGTGTGTGTACATATGCTTGTGTATGTAATGTGTGTGTGTGTACATATGCTTGTGTATGTATTGTGTGTGTGTGTGTGTGTACATATGCTTGTGTATGTATTGTGTGTGTATGTACATATGCTTGTGTATGTATTGTGTGTGTGTGTGTGTATGTACATATGCTTGTGTATGTATTGTGTGTGTGTGTATGTACATATGCTTGTGTATGTATTGTGTGTGTGTGTACATATGCTTGTGTATGTATTGTGTGTGTATGTACATATGCTTGTGTATGTTTTGTGTGTGTGTGTACATATGCTTGTGTATGTATTGTATGTACATATGCTTTTGTATGAATTGTGTGTATGTGTACATATGTTTGTGTATGTATTGTATGTACATATGCTTTTGTATGAATTGTGTGTATGCACATATGCTTGTGTATGTATTATGTGTGTGTGTATGTACATATGCTTGTGTATGTATTGTGTGTGTGTGTGTGTATGTACATATGCTTGTGTATGTATTGTGTGTGTGTGTGTGTGTATGTACATATGCTTGTTTATGTATTGTGTGTGTGTGTATGTACATATGCTTGTGTATGTATTGTGTGTGTGTATGTACATATGCTTGTGTATGTATTGTATGTACATATGCTTTTGTATGAATTGTGTGTATGTGTACATATGCTTGTGTATGTATTGTATGTACATATCCTTTTGTATGAATTGTGTGTATGCACATATGCTTGTGTATGTATTATGTGTGTGTGTATGTACATATGCTTGTGTATGTATTGTGTGTGTATGTACATATGCTTGTGTATGTATTGTGTGTGTGTGTATGTACATATGCTTGTGTATGTATTGTGTGTGTGTATGTACATATGCTTGTTTATGTATTGTGTGTGTGTGTATGTACATATGCTTGTGTATGTATTGTGTGTGTATGTCCATATGCCTGTGTATGTATTGTGTGTGTGTGTATGTACATATGCTTGTGTATGTATTGTGTGTGTGTGTATGTACATATGCTTGTTTATGTATTGTGTGTATGTGTATGTACATATGCTTGTGTATGTATTGTGTGTGTGTATGTACTTATGCTTGTGTATGTATTGTGTGTGTGTGTATGTACATATGCTTGTGTATGTATTGTGTGTGTGTGTATGTGTACATCATATGCTTATCTTTTGCTTCTTACACTCTTTAGAGTTTTAGTGAGTTAGTCAACACACTGTGGTAGTGAGGGTCAGGAAGGTTTATCTTCATTATTTTAACTACAGCAGTGTTCTCCCATTTTCTTCTATGCTTTTATCTCTTAATTTTATAGCATGCCCTCTTCTTCAATAATTTCCCCTCTTTTATTTAAACTTCTTCTTGGTCTTTAGTAGAATTCTTTGATGTATCAAAAGTTTTCATAATGTCTGTCCTCTTATCTCTCCTCAAAGCTGTACATTAAGACATTTAGGGTTTCTGATGCATTTTATCTTACAGGTCTTATAATGCAGTTGATTGTGTCTAGTGAACTTGCCTTTTTGGAGACATGGTATCCATTAACTCCTTAATGGACACTGATAGTGGTCTATGAAGATGTGTTACAATGACTGTTAATCACTCTCGCTCTACAGCCTTATATCCTCCTTATATCTTACTATCCTCTGAATATACTACACCTAACTCTAAACTTTTTAAATTAGTATTTTGCAAGACCATTTCCTTTGTTTATAGAACACCATTAAAATGTATTCTTATGCTCATAGTTTTAGTCCCCTGCACAGTTAACAAGCATACACTCATTCAAATTAAATTTGTATACAATATACAAACAATAGAAAATGTGCATATTACATATTCTGCTTAATCTATAGAATACATGAAATGTAAATGTTCAATTTTAGGATTTGTAGCAAGGCAATAAGACAGCGTGTAGTTTGTTTTAGCTAATCAGGTGTTAAGATCTCATAAACGTGACAAAAGCTTGATCTGATAGATTTCCAAAAATTTAAGTGAACTTTAGATATTAATTTTATATAGAGAATTTCTCCTGTAGTTATGTCTTATGCTGTAACTGCTATAGTCTTTTTTTTCTTACATCTGAGCACAACTGTGTTCTTCCTGGATATTGATGTAGACAAGAGTTGTCCAACCCTTTAACCCCTTGAGTGCTAACAACGGCTCTGAGCCGTCGCAGAGTTTCCCACTCTGGTGCTAACGATGGCTCAGAGCCGTCGCTAGCACTCTTCCACTTTGAGGGAGATCTGGGGGCTCCCACCAGCTCCTACCCCGGTGATCGGGCCTGCATAGTGACAGGCATCGCCGGGGCTTCACGTTATGCATGATGATGTCACGTGCAATGACGTGATGACGTCACCGTGCAACTTTATTTAAACTTAACAATGTTAAGTATAGGAGCAGGGGGCATTCTGCTTACAAGCCTGTATCTCAGGCATCTAAGCAGTTACAGACCTCCAAGACCCATCGTTGGAAAGGTAATCGCCTAACCTTTCCAAAGTTTAAGTCTTGGGAATCTGAAAAAAAAAGTTACAAATAAAAAAAAAAACCTTAAAAAAGCTTAGCACCCAGGTGGGAAAGTGCTTAGCACTCAAAGGGTTAATTTACTCAGTCCATTCCATCAAAATAGTTTACACAGTACATCCTTTTACTATTTCATTATCCTCACACATATGCCACACTTCAACTGGTCAACAAATCTTCTCTACAACAAATCCAAAGTTAAGACTGAAGCAAAAAATAAAAAGGGAAACTTGGTCAGTGGTTTTAAGGCCTCAAAAACATCCTGATTGGCAGCCAGACAGACAGCCCTAAGGTAAACTACTCTATGTGCACTGGTGTGGAAAATCCTACAGTACACTACCTAGGCAAATGTTACTTCATGCTTAATTAATTTTAGCAATGACTATTCTGAGTCAATGTGCTGTACAGCAACTAATGGGAATGTCGTGCCATATGTCTTAATGGCATTAGCCATACCTCTTTTAGGGTCCAATAAAAAAAGTGAAAAAGTGTCAGCACCCCTAGAACTTACATTTACAACATCCATATGTCTATATTATAGATCACAGATTGCATGTTTGTTTTAATAGTATAAAGCATATGTAAGAAAAGTGAACCAATCATATGTGGTTGTAGTAAACTTAAAATAATGTATAGCAGCGATATTGAACCTAAGGATAAGGGAGGTATTTAATAGCAATATGTATCTGACTGTATGCAAACCCAAATTGCTTATGTGAAACACATGATTGCAACAAGTTACAGCTTAGCATTTCGTTTTTATTATATAGCATACTACAAACATACAAACTATTCTGGGAGGATAAAATGTTTATGTTTCTGGATCTGTGTGTAAATATTACTTTTATGCATTTTTAAAAAAAATTTACACAATACCATATATATTGTTAAAGGGACATTAAACCAAACATTTTCTTTCATGATTCATATAGAAAATACAATTTTAAACAACATTCCAATTTACTTCTATTATCTAATTTGCTTAATTCTTTAGATATCTTTTGTTAAAGAAACAGAAATACACATGGGTGAGCCAGTCACATGAGGCATCTATGTGCAGCCACCAATCAGAAGCTACTGAGCCTATCTAGATATGTTTTTCAGGAAAGAATATCAAGAGAATGAAGCAAATTAGATAATAGAAGTAAATTAGTAAATTGTTTAAAATGGTATTCTCCATCTGAATCATGAAAGAAAAAAAAATGGGTTTAATGTCCCTTTAAAGCATGGCTAATTTCATGCACATTTTAATTTTGGTCTATAGGTATTGCTGATTAACAGAATTTCTAACATTTATTTTACGACCTGTTAAATGAAAAAAAATATAGATACCTCATCTAAAAAGTTTGGGTGCCTTGCTATATACAGTTTAATTTAAAGTATGAACAAGTATGCACTAGTTCCTTTAAATGTGAAACAATCTACTAGAAATGCATAACTTTGTAACCAATTTCCTAATTATTTTAAAAAGAAAGCGAAAAGTACTTTTTTTAAAATTATTTTATTTTTGAGCCATGTGGAATAGTTGCTTTGAACTCCCAAAGATAAATCTATGCTATTACCAGAAACTAAAATATTTATGTATTCCAAGATGAATTAGGGAAAACAAACACACACACAAATTATGCCAGTTCTGTGATTTTATCACTTAGGTCCTAATACCATTTAGCACTTTATATGCATATTGTCTATTGCACTGTTCATTGGAGATTAAATTAACACACTATTTAATGTATTTTTTTTTAAGTAAAAGCTTATTCTTCTAATCTTCTTCTTTGGTACAGCAAAGTTGATTACAATAACCTATATAGATGTTTTCAATCATTACATAACATGGGGCAACCTAACCCATATGCAGATTAATGTCCTAATAACTACTCAGGCTACTCTGGTAAAAATAAATATATGTCTATAACAAATTTAAACCAATTAACTTATGTTTTTATCCCAAACAGGGGCTGGTGACCTCAGTGGGGAGCCTATTGGATACATAACAGGAGTGTTGGCTGTACTTGTTCATGCGGCTTACTTAGTAATTATTCAGAAGACGAGTACGGATCATGACCATGGACCTCTTACGGCTCAGTATGTCATTGCCATCACAGCTACTCCTGTCCTCATTATTTGCTCTTTTGCCAGCATGGACATGATCAATGCATGGTCTTACCCAGGTTGGAAGGACCCAGCCATGGTATGCACTTTTATTGCATGCACCTTAATTGGTTGTGCAATGAACTTTACCACTCTGCATTGTACTTATATAAACTCAGCAGTCACCACCAGTTTTGTTGGAGTAGTGAAGAGTATTGCCACTATCACAGTAGGCATGTGTGCTTTCAGTGATGTAGAACCCACATCCCTTTTCATTGCCGGAGTCGTTGTTAATACATTTGGTTCTATTGTTTATTGTGTGGCTAAATATATTGAGACCAGAAGACAAATAAACTATGAGGACTTGGAAAAGGAGTCTATAAAAGATGACAAGGTAGAACAAGATGAAGACCATCAACCATTTGCAATGGAAGAGATTTTACAAGATAAAAATGTTGAAGGACAAGCACAAGAACAGTCAACAGACAATCATTTGCAGGAAAACAGTGAGGACAACACAGGAAGCTCTCTAAAGAAAGTCTTGCAATCAAGTGGTCCACCAAACTCTTGTCCTAATGGTGAGAGCAAGAGTTTATTAAAGGATGGATACCTTGGAGTATGGAGGATGGTTAGAGGTGTTAGATTTTTAAAGAAAGATTATCTTATAGAAAATGAAGAATTACCAAGTCCTTAATAAGCAATTTGGTCTAAATGATAGATTATGGGGAAATCTGTCTTTTGTAAATAATGGGGATGGAAATTATATAACAACAGAGTTTATCAATCATAAATTGAGCAATGTTTATAACTAAATAAATTTATTTTAATTTACAGTGGATACTCATTGGTAATTCAAATGTTATATGTTAGTCATATACTTTTCATTATTTATCAACATCAGTGATTGAAAGACAGTGAACACTCCATCACATTCCTTCTGTTGAAACTGGTTGCCAAGTTCTAAACATTGAATGTGTATTCAGTAACATAGATTTATAGCATGTTACAGGTAAAAAAAAACTAGAGATGGCAAATTATAGCCTACAATTTGGCTTGATGTCATGTACAATGAACAAGTTTCAATATTTGACCTCAACAAATGAAATACCGCTGTCCTTTAACCCTCCTAGCACAGACAAACCCACAAGACTTCCTCTTGTGGGAAAGGATTGTTGGCTCTTGTTGTTAATATTCAGAAGATATTAGCAATGCACAAAGACTTTACATATGTAGCTACCCTGAGTGCTATTTTTCTAACAAGATCTATATGCAGCTAAAAAGTTATGTCATTGAAATATCTACATTATTTTTTAAGGGAACAATTGGTTGGTATAACAATGATTTCCCTAAAAACTTTGAGTTTTGTCCAAAAGTATATATTATAATTGACAAATCACTTTAACGGTATGGCCAAGGTGTACTGGACTCTTCTTTATAACTGCACTAGAACAATTTGAGCCTCTTAAATGGGACTTCTATAAAACATGTTTACTATAAATAAAATTGTCAAATCATAAATTCTATTTATTGTTTGTAACACAAAGTTCCTGTAATTGTATTTCTCTTCGTGTAGATTGCTGCTTTGTGTATTTATATTTATTGGACCATCCAAAATGACACATTTATTTTGTTGTATATGATTTTCTGAAATTTGCATAGATTATATTTAGATAATATATTACCGGTGAGAATTTCCTTGGCAGTCAGTAAGGTTTGCATTGCACACTGTCTAGCGATGCAGTATTATACAGTGCAGCATAGTTCACATAGGAGCCAAATAATTCTAGAGGAAAGTTGCATACATTGCTGAGCATGCCTAGTGTTTCTAGTTTGATGGTTGACATTGAATTCCTTTGATCTCTCTTGCATCCTCCTTGCCCTTCTTTGCTTCTGCAACACCAACATGGAGTGAGGAATATGCATCTGAGTATGAGTTTCCCACCCTTGAAATGCATGAATAGTGACTGGGGATGCTTATGTACAAAACTTTAAAGGGACTTAAAGGGACATGAAACCCCATTTTTAATGATTCAGATAGAACATATCTTTTCAATTTACATCTGTGATCTTATTTGCTTCCTTCTCTTGGTATCCGTTTGAAAGCATAAATAGGTAGGCTCAGAAGCAGGCGCAGCAATGCACTACTAGGTGCTAACTGCTGATTGGTGGCTGCACATATACACCTGATATCATTGGTTCACCCAATGTGTTTGGCTTGCTCCTAGTAGTGCATTGCTGCTCCATCAACAAAGGATACTAAGAAGCAGATTTGATATTAGAAGTCCTTAGGAACATTGTTTAAAATGGTATGCTCGATCTGTAAAAGAAAAACGTTGGGTTTCTTGTCTCTTTAATCATTTATACATGAGAATAATAGAATATTATTTTATTTTAAAACCATTTACAAATATATCCTTTAGTTCCTTTAAATGTGGGTTGTTTTTTTTTTTTAATTAAAGGGACAGTAAACACATTCTAATTAACCCTTTAAGGACACAGCTTTCAGTTTGCTCAATTGTTTTATGACGGAAAAATTCCGTCATGTGTCCTTAAGAGGTTAAATAAAATTTTGTTGTCTTGCTATAGAATAACATCAGCCAAGTCTAAATATTTGTAAAACAAATTAACATTGTGTTTTCTGTAATTATTTTTCAATAGCCCATTGGTTTATTTGGAGGAGCCAATCTGGGCTTGAGTTTACAGCTGACTAGGCTAGCACAGGTTATTATTCTAATATAAAGTGCATTGTTTTGCCATTCTTATCTGTTAAAGTAAAATAGGGAAATACATGTAGCAGGGTAAGCCTTGTCAATTCTGCAGTGTGCTTTTTCTTTTTGGAGAAGTAGAAAATCCACAATTTTCAAAGTTAAATTACACAAAAAGGGGCAAAACAAATAATGAACGTATATTGCAAAATTGTTTTAGTATTTATAAAAATTTTAAATGAAAATATCTTTACTCTCCCTTTTATGTTTTAGATGTATTACTACCAGTAACATATCATTTCATATGCAAAGTGTACAATCTTGGAATATATTTTTGTATTCAACATATTTTATTGTTTTAGAAAACAATTATACAATACCATCATAGAAGAAGTGGCTATAAATCCATCCAAATCTAATGACATAACTCACATTATGTAACCACTATAAAGAAATGCTTAGTATCATTAAAACAAGACCCTGTCTTTAGATTCCGCTATAATGCCCTATAAACTCTGGCATCATGTCAGTTTACCATAAGAAGGATGAAGGTATGATATATGGAATGTTACATTTTTTTAGTTGATGCAAAGAAGAATACATCATGAAACATTAAAAACAATAAATAATAAAATAAAATAAATCTACTGATGTATCTATATAGCCTCTCAGTAGAGAGTAAGCAAAACTTAACAGTGCTGCAAGCAAAATGGCTTCTGTAACAGACTTAACAGATACAAATTCCGGGTGCCCTATGGGATTTATGTTACGAGAAATATTCAATTTTTAGAAGAGATTAAGTAGATTTTTTGTACTTAAAGGGACAGTACACTGTAAAATAGTTTTTATATTCATGTATTTGCAAGGACTTGTTATACCAGCTGCAGAGTATAAAATGTATGAGAAATTGCATTTTTTAGTTTATTTGTGTATATGAAGTAACTGGTTTTGTGCTTTTAAACCACAGCCTATTACAATGGGTTGAGCTTCAGGTAATATCAGATCTCATTATGTCATCACTGTGTGTACACAGACTTGCTTCCTTATCTTATATTTGTCTGGAAAACTAAAGCTCAATACTTACATAGAACAAAAGAAATGTATCATTTTATTACTTAATTATCCTGCACCCCACTGTAAATTTAATTTCTTCTGCTGGCTGTGTTTACTTAGGCTACTCAATAGCTGAGACTCCAGTATCAAAACTTTTAGTATAGGTTGGGAAACCACAGGCTAAATCAGCTATTTAAAAAGCCAAAATAGGGCTAAAGGAGCTACTTGTAAACAATTTGATACACTCCTGCAGGTAAAATCCATCATTGGGAACAATTTAAATGGGAGACATTTTTTTGGGTGAACTGTCCCTTTAATACATTTACCTATACAAACCTGGTTAAATACCATTCTATTCCTATAATATTATTGGTTTTAGTAATTGCCCGCATCTCTTTTAAAGTATGTATTAATTTAGGAAACTTACTATTGGTGTTGCCAGAATTTAAAAGCAACTGTACACTATGAAAATAATTTCTATGTGTGGAAATCTGCAGTGTTGTCAAAGACCCATTTTTGAGGTGACAAGGAACAACGCTACTGTAAGTATTTTTTAAACCGTTTTAAATGTACATAACCCAAAGGAGAAGGTCAAAGAGAAATTATTCTATGCATTGCGCCAACTCCCAATCACAACAAAGTAAGACTGCAACCTACTCAGCTACATTTGAACTTCTACTGAAACAGTTCCGCATACCGCAATTGGCAACCCTATCCCAGCACAATTAATCAGGACTGTGACACTGTCCCAGCACAATTAAAGCTAAAACAATACTATTTTAGTAAAATAACTGTCTAACACCCGATTGTGCCCCATGTAACCCCAACACCCTACCCTGCCAATTCCAATACAGCTCCTCAACCAATATAACCTTGTCTCACACTAATTTTTAATAACATCCACTAAATCTAACACCCTTTGAGTTTTCCACTATAGTAACATCACTTTACGCAGTTCCCATACCCATGCTATCTAAACACTCCTTTCTGTAATGTAATCATTCAAATTACCATTTTAATTTATGCAAACTGTTTATTCCCATTGGTCACTGCCATTGATTCTCACTGACTCAGTAGATTTGAGATGCAATATCATGTGACCCTTAATTACTAGCATA